>NC_081317.1:50531301-50834331 GCF_026419965.1 Kogia breviceps | reverse complement strand
CTCTATTTCAGTAAATTTTAAAATAAGCAATTTATTTACTTTACCTTAGAGACAAAATATCACCTGTAACTATAATTCCTTTCTGACTTCTCCTAAGGAGGGGGTCCCAAACTAAAAAGTGAAACAAAATAACAGACCAAATACAAAAAGATTATCTATAATGAAACAAATAACAGACCAAATACAATTATCTAGAAGCAAAATTCAGAATCATTCCCATTGGAGAACATGGGTTAGATGAAAGAATTTTTAATCCATGGATTAAAAATTAGTCTTTTGGGGACTTGCCTGGTGGTGCAGTGGTTAAGAATCCGCATGTCAATGCAGGAGACACGGGTTCGATCCCTGGTCCAGGAAGATCTCACATGCTATGGAGCAACTAAGCCCATGCGCCACAACTACTCAGACTGTGCTCTACAGCCCACGTGCCACAACTACTAAGCCCACGCACCTAGAGCCCATGCTCTGCAACAAGAGAAGCCACTGCAATGAGAAGCCCATGCACTGCAATGAAGAGTAGCCCGCACTCACCTCAGCTAGATAAAGCCCATGTGCTGCAATGAAGACCCAACACAGCCAAAAAATAAATAAAAAATTTTAAATTAGTCTTTTTGAGACGCAAATGAACTTACCTACGAAACAAAAGCAGACTCACAGACTTGTGGTTTCCAAGTTGGCGGGGGAGGTTGGGGGAAGGGTATATTAGGAGTTTGGGATTAGCAGATGCAAACTATTACATATAGAATGGATAAACAACAAGGTCCTACTGTACAGCATGGGGAACTATATTCAATATCCTGTGACAATGGAAAAGATTATGAAAAAGAATATATGTATAACTGAGTCACTTTGCTGTACAATAGAAATTAACACCACATTGTAAATCAACTATACTTCAATAAAATAAATTTTTTTAAAAATTAGTCTTTTTGAATCTGCAAACCTCAGAAGACTATGTAAAATAATTTGGACCAAACGATTTAAAAAACAAACAAAAAAATCCCGTTATAAAGCACGCTGATGGACAGGGCACTTAGGATTCTCTAGCCTAGGCAAAATGACATATCCCAGCATATAATTTAGGAACACAGGCCCTGGAGCCCCCCGCCTCGATTTACATCCTGGCTTCACCACTCATTAGTTACACAACCTTGAACCTGTTAACCTCCCCTAACTTCCATGTCCTCACTTATAAAAAGGGGTTAATAGTACTACCCACCTCATAGAGCTGTTGCTAAAATTAAATGAAGTTTAGACAGAAAGCACTTGGAGCAGTGCCTAAAAACAGTAAGCACTCTAATTTTTAGAGAAATGCAAAACAAAATTAAAATAAGGTACCACTTCGCACAGGTCAGAATGGCCATCATTAAAAAGTCTACAAACAATAAATGCTGGAGAGGGTATACAGAAAAGGGAATCCTCCTACACTGCTGGTGGGAATGTAAGTTGGTGCAGCCACTGTGGAGAACAGTATGGAGGTTCCTCAAAATACTAAAAATAGAGTTGTTATATGATCCAGCAATCCAACTCCCGAGTTTATATCCAAACAAAACTATAATTCAAAAAGATACATGCACCCCTATGTTCATAGCAGCACTATTCACAATAGCCAACACATGGAAACAACCTAAATGTCCATCAACAGATGAATGGATAAAGAAGATGTGGTACATATATACAATGATATACTACTCAGCCATAAAAAAAAAATGAAATAATGCCATTTGCAGCAACATTAATGGACCTAGAGATTATCATACTAAGTGAAATAAGTCAGAAAAATACCATACCATTGGAGCACCCAAATACATAAAACAAATACTAACAGACACAAAGGTAGAAATTGAGAGGAATACAATAGTAGGAGGAGACTTTAACACCCCACTCACATCAATGGACAGATCTTCCAGAGAATCAATAAGGCAAGAGAAATCCTAAATGACACAACAGGACAGATTTAATTGATATTTTCAGGACATAATATCCAAATAAAACCCAGAATACACATTCAAGTGCACACGGAACATTCTCTAGTATTGACCACATACTAGGGCACAAAACAAGCTTCAACAAAGTTAAGAGTATTAAAATTATCTCAAGCACCTTTTTTGACCACAATGGCTTGAAGCTAGTAATTAACCACAGAAAAAGAAATGAGGAAAAAAAAACGATTACATAGAGACTAAACAACATGCTACTAAAAAACCAACGGGTCAACGATAAAGTCAAAGAGGAAACTTAAAAACACCTTGAGACAAATGACATTTCATCCAAAAGCAGCAGAATACACTTTTTTCTCAAGTACACACACAACATTCTCCATCTTGGGTCACAAATCAAGCCTTGGTAAATTTAAGAAAATCGAAATCATATCAAGCATCTTTTCCAACCACAATACTAAGAGATTAGAAATAATTACAGGAAAAAAAACCTGTAAAACACACAAACAAGTGGAGGCTAAACATATGCTACTAAACAACAAATGGGTCACTGAAAAAATAAAAGAGGAAATCAAAAAATACCTGGAGACAAATGACAATGAAAGCACGACAATCCAAAACCTATGGGACACAGCAAAAGAAGTTCTAAGAGTAATGTTTATAGCAATACAATCTTACCTCAGGAAATAAGAAAAATTGCAAATAAACAACCTAACCTTACACCTAAAGCAACTAGAGATAGAAGAAAAAACGAAACCCAAACTTAGTAGAAGGAAAGAAATAATAAAGATCAGAGCAGAAATAAATGAAATAGAGGGACTTCCCTGGTGGTCCAGTGGTAAAAAATCCACCTTACAATTAGGGGGACACGAGTTTGATCCCTGGTCAGGGAACTAAGGTCCCACATACTGAGGGGCAACTAAGCCCATACGCCTCAACTAGAGAACCCACATGCCACAAACTACGGAGCCCACACACTCTGGAGCCTGTGTGCCACAACTAGAGAGAGAAAATCTGCACGCCTCAACTAGAGAGAAGCCCATGTGCCACAACTAGAGAGAAGTCCAAGAGCCGCAACTAGGGAGAAGCCTGTGCACTGCAACGAAAGATCCTGCATGCCTCATCCAAGATCCTGCATGCCACAACTAAGACCCAACATAGCCAATAAATAAATGAATAATAAATGAAATATTTTTTTAAAAAGAAATAAATGAAATAGAGACAAACAGTAGAGAAGATCAATGAAACTAAAACCTGATTCTTTGAGAATATAAACAAAACTGATAAATCTTTATCCAGACTCATCAAGAAAAAAAGGGAGAGGACTCAAATTAATAAAATTAGAAATGAAAAACGAGAAGTTACAATGGACACCACAGACACACAAAGGATCATAAGAGACTACAAGCAACTGTTCACCAATAAAATGGACAAACTAGAAGAAATGGACATATTCTTAGAAAGGTAAAACGTTCCAAGACTGAACCAGGAAGAAATAGAAAATATGAACAGACCAATCAAAGTAATGAAATTGAAACTGTGATTAAAAATCTTCCAACAAACAAAAGTCCAGGACCAGATGACTTCACAGGCAAATTCTATCAAACATTTAGAGAAAAGGTAACACCTACCCCTATGAAACTCTTCCAAAAAACTGAAGAGGAAGGAACACTACCAAGCTCATTCTACAAGGCCACCATCACCCTGATACCAAAACCAGACAAAGATATCACAAAAAAGAGAAAATTACAGGCCAATATCACTGATGAACATAGATGCAAAATTTCTCAAAAAATAATAGCAAACCAACTCCAACAACACATTAAAAGGATCAAACACCATGATCAAGTGGGATTTATCCCAGGGATGCAAGGATTTTTCAATATCCACAAATCAATCTGTGTCATATACCACATCAACTAACTGAAGAATAAAAACCATATGATCATATCAATAGATGCAAAAAAAAGCTTTTGACAAAATTCAACACCCATTTATGATAAAAACTCTCCAGACAGTGGGCAATGAAGGAAACTACTTGATACATAATACATATTAAAGGCCATACATGACAAACCCACAGCAAACAACATTCTCTATGGTGAAAAAATGAAAACATTTTCTCTAAGATCAGGAACAAGACAAGTATGTCCACTCTCACCACTATTCAACATAGTTTTGGAAGTCCTAGAAATGGCAATCAGAGAAGAAAAAGAAATAAAAGGAATCCAAACTGGAAAAGAAGAAGTAAAACTGTCACTGTTTCCAGATGACATGATACTATACATAGAAAATTCTAAAGATTCCACCACAAAACTACTAGAGCTCATTAATGAATTTGGTAAAGTTGCAGGATACAAAATTAATATGCAGAAATCTCTTGCATTCCTCTACACTAATGATGAAAAATCAGAAATAGAAATCAAGAAAACAATCCCATTTACCATCACATCAAAAAGAATAAAATACCTAGGAATAAACCTACCTAAGGAGGCAAAAGACCTGTACTCAGAAAACTATAAGATACTGATGAAAGAAATAAAATATGACACAAACAGATGGAAATTTTTACAGTGTTCTTGGAAGAATCAATATTGTGAAAATGACTATACTACCCAGAGCAATCTACAGGTTCAATGCAATCCCTCCCAAATTACCAATGGCATTTTTCACAGTATTACAACAAAAAAATTTACAATTTGTATGGAAACACAAAAGACCATGAGTAGCCAAAGCAATCTTGAGAAAGAAAAATGGAGCTGGAGCTGAATCAGCCTCCCTGACTTCAGACTATACTGGAAAGCTACATTAACCAAAACAGTATGGAACTGGCACAGAAACAGAAATATAGATCAATGGGACAGGATAGAAAGTCCAGAGATAAACCCATGCACTTATGGTCACCTTATCTTTGATAAAGGAGGTGAGAATATACAGTGAAGAAAAGACAGCCTCTTCAATAAATGGTGCTGGGAAAACTGAACAGCTACATGTAAATGAATGAAATTAGAACACTCCCTAATACCATACACAAAAATAAACTCAAAATGGATTACAGACCTAAATATAAGGCAGGATCCTATAGAACTCTTAGAGGAAAACACAGGCAGAACAGTCTTTGACATAAATTGCAGAAAGATCTTTTCCAATCCACCTCCTAGAGTAATGAAAATAAAAACAGAAATAAACAAACAGCTCATGTAGCTCAGTATCACAAAAACAAACAATCCAATCAAAAAATGGGCAGAAGATCTAAACAGACATTTCTCCAAAGAAGACATATAGATGGCTAAAAAGCCCATGAAAAGATGCTCAACATCACTAATCATTAGAGAAATGCACATCAAAACTACAATGAGGTATCACCTCACACTGGTCAAATGGCCATCATCAAAAAATCTACAAACAATAGAAACTGTGGGTGGGAATGTAAGTTGGTACAGCCACTATGGAGAACAGTATGGAGGTTCCTTAAAAAAGTAAAAATAGAGCTACTATATGATCCAGCAATCCCACTCCTGGGTATATTTCGGAGAAAACCATAATTCAAAAAGATACATGCACCCCAGTGTTCACTGCAGCAGTATTTACAATAGCCAAGAACATGGAATCAACCTTAATGTCCATCAACAGAGGAATGGATAAAGATGTGGTACATATATACAAAGGAATATTACTCAGCCATAAAAAAGAACGAAATAATGTCCTTTGTAGCAACTGGATGGACCTAGATATTGTCATACTGAGTGAAGTAAGTCAGACAGAGAAAGACAAATATCATATGATATCACTTATATGTGGAATCTAAAAAAAAGAGTACAAATGAACTTATCTACAAAACAGAAACAGAGTTACAGATGTAGAAAACAAATTTATGATTACCAGGGGATAAGGGGGGGTTGGATAAATTGGGAGATTGGGATTGACATATACACAGTACTATATATAAAATAGATAACTAATAAGGACCTACTGTATAGCACAGGGAACTCTACTCAATACTCTGTAATGGCCTATATGGGAAAATAATCTAAAAAAGAGTGGATGTATGTATATGTATAACTGATGCTCTTTCCTGTACACCTGAAACTAACACAACATTGTAAATCAACTATATTCCAATAAAAATTAAAAATATATATATACAATGGGAAAAAGACAGCCTCTATAGCAAGTGGTGTTGGGAAAGTTGGACAGCCACATATAAATTAATGAAGTTAGAATACACCCTCTCACCATATACAAAAATAAACTCAAAATGGCTTAAAGACTTACACATAAGACATGACAGCATAAAACTCCTAGAAGGGAACATAGGCAAAACAGTCTCTGACATAAATTGTACCAATGTTTTGTTAGGTCAGTCTCCCAAGGCAATAGAAATAAGAACAGAAATAAACAAATGGGACCCAAACAAACTTACAAGCTTTTGCACAGCAAAGGAAACCATCAACAAAATGAAAAGGCAACCTACAGAATGGGAGAAAATATTTGCAAATGATGTTACTGACAAGGGCTTAATTTCCAAAATATACAAACAGCTCATACAACTCAACAAAAAACAAACAACCCTATCCAAAAATGGGTAGAAGACCTAAATAGACATTTCTCCAACGAAGACATCCAGATGGCCAATAGGCACATGAAAAGATGCTCAACATTGCTAATTATTAGAGAAATGCAAGTCAGAACTATAATAAGTTACCATCTCACACCGATCAGAATGGCCATCATTAAGAACTCGACAGATAACAAATGGTAGAGAGGATGTGGAGAAAAGGGAACACTCCTACACTGTTGGTGGGAATATAAGTTGGTGCAGCCACTGTGGAAAACAGTATGGAGGTCAGTCAGAGAATAAAAATAGAATTACCATATGATAAAGCAATCCCACTCTTGGGCATGTATCCAGAAAAAACTATAATTCAAAAAGATACATGCACCCCTATGTTCATAGCAGCACTATTTACAATAGCCAAGAGATGGAAACAACCTAAATGTCCATCAACTGATGAATGGAGAAAGAAGAGGTGGTACATATACACAATGGAATACTACTCAGCCATCAAAAGGACGAAATGATGCCATTTGCAGCAACACGGATGCACCTACAGATTATCATGCTAAGTGAAGTAAGTCAGAAGGAGAAAGACAAATATCATATGATATCACTTATTTGTGGAATCTGAAATATGACATAAATGAACCTGTCTATGAAACAGAAGCAGAATCACGGACAGAGAGAACAGACTGGTGGTTGCAGAGGGGGAGGGGTTGGGGGAGGGATGGAGTGGGAGGCTGGGGTTAGCAGATGTAAGCTTTTATATACAGAATGGATAAAGAACAAGGTCCTACTGTATAGCACAGAGAACTATATTCAATATCCTATGATAAACCATAATGGAAGAGAATATTAAACAATGTATATATGTATAACTGAATCACTTTGCTGTACAGCAGAAATTAACACAAGATTCTAAATCAAGTACATGTCAATAGAAAAAGAAAAATACCATATGATAGCACTTACTGTGGAATCCAAAATATGGCAGAAATGAACCTATCTATGAAACAGAAACATACTCACAGACATAGAGAACAGACTTGTTGTTGCCAAGGGGGATAGGGAATGAGGGATGGGGGAGGGATGGACTAGGAATTTGGGGTTAGTAGTTACAAACTTTTATATACAGAATGGATAAAAAACAGGGCCCTACTGTATAGCACAGGGAATATATTCAATATCCTGGGATAAACCATAACAGAAAAGCATATAAAGAAGAATGTACTATATACATATATATATATATATATATATATATATATATACACACATATATATATGTGTGTGTGTATTATAATTGAATCACTTTGCGGTACAGCAGAAATTAACATTGTAAATCAACTATACTTCAATTAAAAAATTTTTTTAAAAAACAGTAAGCACTCTATTTCTTCATTAAAGTTAGCTACTTTTTTTTTTTTACTTATCAACCATTGCCTCATCACAGATTTATGACCAGTGTCCTTGGGGAGGCAAGACCCTGGTGACCTCAGAAAAGCAAAGTATAATCTGTGCTGTCAAAATGCCCCAACGAGGAAGGGTCTCATGAGTCCCTGTGGTGCCCATGAGAGCGTTAACCCCTTGTGCTGCAGTCAGAACAGAAACAACAGGCTCTGGGAAATCAGAGGAAATGGAAAGCTCTCACACACAGGGGATGCAACATACCCCCAGACTCACCCATTATCCTCTCACCCCTCTCCCACCCATTTCCCATGCCCTAGTCCTGCTCCTCCTATTTTCTATACTGTCCACCCAGCAGTCAACTTCCCCATCACCCTCCTCCCTTAGCCTTCCCATCACTAAGACCTTTACAACATAGGTTGGAAATACATCATTTTCATTCACTCATCTCCCAGCACACTGCTGCTGCCCTACACCACCTCTCAGCTGGGCTGCTGCATTAGACTTCTTACATGTCTCGGCTTCTACACTTTCTCCAGGCCAATCATGCTCTTCAAAATCTCCAGAAGAACCTCTCAAATCTGCAAAACCCATTATGACACTTCTCCAATAAAACCTCCATTTCTTTCAAGCCGTGCCCTCCTCCTCTCTCTGCTCTCAATTTCTTCCACCCCCAGAGTCCTATTTTACACTTGCCATATGGAATCCAGACAGGTTCCTCAATCTCCCACATCCTCTCCCACCTCTGTGCCTTGGGTGCAGGCTCTTGCTTCTGTGTGGGATTCCACCATCGGTTTTCTACCTAGAAATCTCCAACTGACTATACAAGGCCCAGTGTCAAATGCTGCCACCTCTCTGAAGCCTTCTCTCACTTCTGCAGGCCAACCCAGATGCTCTATCGTCCACACACTTATGGTATCAAACCTAGCTCCATAATCAATGTGCTTACCGTTTTGTAATGGTTCATCTGCAGGAATATCCTCCAGCACTGGGCCTGGATATTGTAGACCATGATAATTTTAATGAGAACAATGTAGTAACAAAAAAATAACAATAATAAATCCTTTCTTTTGTTTCTAAAAAAATGCTATTAATGTTGAGTCTTTGGTAGATTCTAGGTACTTCGCTAAGCCATTGATTAGCTTGAACCACATAAGATTGCTATTTTTTATTGGTCAAAATGATCACACATTGATGATTTCATGTACTTTGCCCCAAAACACACATCTTTTAAATTTTATCTTCACAACAACCCTAAGAGGTAAATATGTTATTATTCCCATTCTATGTGTGGGAAAATTGAGGCTCAGAGGTTTCAAGTAACCTTGCCCAAGGTTTTAGGACAAGAAAGTGAAGGAGCCAGGACGCTAGTCCCAAACTGTCTACCTCTCAATGCTCTTAACCAGGGATATATCCTGACCTCCGGATTTTTTAATTTAATTGTTTAATCAACTAATGAGGCAATGACATGAGGGTCCCTGGTTATAGGATGATGGTTGCCTAACATAAAGATACAAGTCTGTGTTCAGCCAGTCCAGAGAGGACAAATTCTGATGGCCGTGTGGGAGTTAAAGCAGGTTTCTCAGCAGCCAGCAAAGACTGTTAAATACTGAAATGAGTTCATAAAGAAGGTTATAGAATCTCCTTCAAGGGAAGGATTTCTCCCCCAGTGGAGGATAGAGTCTCATCTGTCTGAGAAGGTTTAAATATAATCCTCTGTGAAGGTCAATAAATTGTGCTCACCAAGTTCTTTCCAGGTTCCTTATGATACTCAGATACATGGGCTTAATGTGGCTCAGCGTGTGGCCTGAAAGGGGGGAGTGGGCTGATCCTCCAGCCAGAAATAATCTCTTCCTCCTTTACACGCTTTCAGCCCTCTGACTTGACCTTTATGACACATGTAGTGATTTTTGTATGTCATTTTGCTTTCTGCAAGAGAAAACGCATCCAAAGCATGAAGTGTGTGGCTCATTTTGATATCTCCCATAGCACCTTACAGTGTTTAGTGCTACATTATTAAAACTTTGATTAAATGAAGTTTCCTTCCTCTTCTGAAAGCAATCTTATAGTCCCAAACTGAAAATAAGCCCCTGATTTTCATTTAAAAACCTATTATCAAAACTCAGCAACTGGGCTTCCCTGGTGACGCAGTGGTTGAGAGTCTGCCTGCCAATGCAGGGGACACGGGTTCGTGCCGTAGTCCGGGAAGATCCCACATGCCGCAGAGCGGCTGGGCCCGTGAACCATGGCCGCTAAGCCTGCGCGTCCGGAGCCTGTGCTCTGCAACGGGAGAGGCCACAACAGTGAGAGGCCCGCATACCGCAAAAAAAAAAAAAAAAAAAAAAAACCCTCAGCAACTCACACCATGGGGGCAAAGTTTTCTTAAATATGCTTTTGGTCCAATCATTATCAGATATAACATAATTTTTTTCTGCATCATTTTGAAATATGGTCATTCAGATGTTAATTCCTTCCAGGTAAGATGTCTGAAAAATGAACCAGCATTTCAGCCAATAAGAAAGGAATCTGGCTAGATTACTAATAGAAACTAACATATCCAGGTATCTAAGTGTTCTGCAATTCCCAGTTAGAGTCACCACCACCTCAAAATAATTACAATGGAAAAGGTTTTCCATAACTGTCACTCTACAGAAAGATAAATTTTCATGATGATAATGAGTAAGTACAATAAAAAATTGCTCTAGCTGTACACCTGAAACTAACCCAACATTGTAAATCAACTATACCCCAATAAATTTTTTTTAAAGTTGCTCTAGACCCTTTTTATTCTCAATAAAAATAACAATAACTATATTTGTACTGAATATTAAAATAAAAAAACTTTCAAACGATCTAGCTCATTTGAGCCATACAACAGTCCTTACCATTTATATCACCACTTTAGAAGATATTTAGAGGAAACTTGGATCAGAGAGATGAAGAAAATTGCTATGACTCACAAAGCTAGGAATAGCAAGAGTCTAGACTGGAACCCAGGCATTTTCCTGACTCCAAATCTCATGATCTTTCTACTGAATCTTTCTGTCCACATGGCCAATCTTAAAAAAACAAAAAACAAACAAAAAAAACCGCATTTGTACCTCAGCAGTATAAAAAAATCAAGATCCAGAGATAAATGACCAATTTGCTAGAGGAGCCACATTTTCTTAATTTTAGTAATTGAGCTTGAACATTAATTCCTCACATCTGGTTAAAAAATACCAATAGCTGACATTTTATTGAGTGTTTACATCTTGCCACTGTACTCAGTGCTTTCCATGGATCAATTCACCTAATCCTTACAAGTTTAGAAGGTTGGTTCTCTTTCCATTTTACAAATGTGGAAACTGCAGTTTACAAAGATTAAGTTGTGAGACCTTAGCTTTCCCAAGGTCACGTGATTTGGAAAGTTAAGTGGCAGAACTGTGATCTGAACCCATATCAGCAAAACCCAGAGCCTAGTCTCTTAACTGCTATGCTAATCTGCTATGCCAGTGGTTCTCAAGGCTTGATCCTGGAGAGGCAACATCAGCATCCCTGGGAACTTGTGAGAAATGTGAATTCTCTGTCCACATCCAGACCTACTCTGGGAGAGGGGCCCAGCAATCTATCTATGTTTTTAAAAGCCCTCTAGGTGCTTCTAAGTTACACTACAATCTGAGAACTTCTGTGCTAGATGGAAGAGTAAATGGTAACCGTTCATAGGGATTCTGTATACGCTCTGTGCTCTCAGGGAATGCAAAAGGGAAGTGGGAGAAGTTGGAGACAACTAAAAAGGTTGTTGTAAATGAAAATCTTAAGGGGATAGAAAAGCCAAAACGGGAAGAAATAACCTTAACTAGTGCACACAGAAGCTAAAAACAGTACTGATGAGCAATTAATCAGGCAATATGTTACACTGTAATCAAGGATCAGAAAATTCCGGAAGAACTGACACAGAGTTTATTACTGCACAGTAAATGATCATTAATAAAACATGGCTGTTAAAAGAACCAAAGAGATGAATAATCACAGAAAGGAAATGTCAGCTGCAGAAGGAATAACCTGTGGTCTTAATCACTTGGAAAAATTACAGGTCTGGACATAGAATCAAAAGAAAAGAACAGAAATTAGCAGTGTTATGAGAATACGGCACAAACCTGATTGCTTTCTTTATATATAAAATTAAGATAGTTACAAAGACACCATGCACTGGTGAATGAAAAGTTAGACTCGGCTAACATTTCAACAGCTAAAAATAGTGAATTTACATAACTGTAGTTTCATATTGTTTAGCATCAATCCCCATCTCTGGTGTAGAAATAAGAAATTACTTACATTAATGCAGAGATTACTTGACTTGAAATTTATCTGGCCCCACTGGTTATTCTTTGGATTTATCTGGCTGATGACCTCTGCTGACCTGTAAATTTCCTAAAGGACTAACTCTGCAAACGCGTGTTTCCAAAGAGAGAAACAGGAGCAGTTTCCAAGGGCATGTCATTCCTGTATCATTCATTCTATCTCTACAGAGGACTGCTTTCTCAAAGTGTAAGAAAAATACCTGCAAGTAAGTATAAAAAGAAAAAGGATTCCAACAGAGACACCAAGTCATTATACTACAGAACTGTGGGTTATTCCTTTCATTTGAGGGCTACTGATTTGAGATCTTTAAAAAAAAAAATTCAGTCAGTCTAGAGGAAGCAAATCAAAGAGAATATGGTAATTAAAGCTGGCAAAGGAAATACTAACCAGTAAAATCGTCTAACTGGAATTATGAGAAGATATCATAACTTCCATGGAGGAAAAAGTATGTTCTTCTCCAACTTAGTGTTGTGCAGGAATTTTTCATTCTCACAGCAACAAAAATTATCCTAATTAGTTAAAAATGTATCAACTACTTACTATGTGCCAGGAATCATTCGAAATGCAATATATATGTCATCTCCTGTACTTTTCGTAGCAACTCTATGATGTATGTGTTATTGTTGCCCTCTCTCAATTTCATATTTGACAGATAAAGAAATTTTACGGCAGAAAGTTAAAGTTACGCTCCAAAGATGGCCCCCAATAATTCTGCCCCTCCCTATATGTACAAGCTGCTCCTCCCATAAAGAGGTACAACTTACATTCCTTCCCCTTGTATCTGCTGAGTCTAAGACTAAACTGGCCAATAGAATGCAGAGAAAGAAATATTACGAGTATTCTAAGCCAGGTATTAAGAAGGCTGGGCTGTTCCTACATCTCGAAATCTAGCCATCATGTTGTAAGAAAGCCCAAGCAGCCATGTGGAGAGGCTCTTGTGGAAAATAATGAAGACCTCTGGCTCACTGTGGCAGTTGAGCTCCCAGCCAACAGCCAGTACCAACTTGCCAGTTACGTGAGTGAGCCATTTGGGAAGTATATCCTCCAGCCCCAGTTAAAACACCCCAGCTGGTAGCACATGGAGCAGAGATTAGCTCAACCAAACCCTATCCAAATTGCAAAATCATTGTTGTTTTAAGCCGCCAAGTTTTGACATAGCTTATTACACCACAACGGACAAATGAAACACTGAACTACCAAGATCACACAGTGAAATAGTCCAACATCATGTAGGCCATACCTTTCTCTCTCATATAAATTAAGTTGCATATGAGGACGTGCAAAGAAAGGATTCCAATCAGAGGCAGGGGTGAATGGAAAATGTGCTTATATGGACACCTTATTCAACAAATAGTCACTGAGAATCTGGGAGGTACCAGGAACTGAGCCCAGATGCTATAGATACAAAGGTGAATAGTCAGAGTCTTTAGCTCAAGAAATTCTCCATGCAAGGCCACTAAGACAAAATTTCAATACCATAGGAAATGATCAAACTGATGCAAAATAACAGACAGATGTTTGGGATTACCTGATGAGGGGACCTGAGTTAAAAAGTTAATACTCTTGGCAGTGCGGCCCGGTGGCCCGGAAGATCTGTCTCTTGCTTCAACAGTGTTTAGACGAAACAGACCCAGAGATGCCCCTGCTTCCAGCCTCCGACCACCCTCCAACCTCCTTTCCAATCGCAACCTTTGGAACCAACCACTCGGCCGCCTTCAGCTTCCAGGACCAGCCAACACTGTTTTTTGAGCTTAGCTCCCTATTGTCGATCAACCATGACCTCTCCAGATTCCTCAGAATTTATTCCACCGAGGTGGAGGCCGCAATGAACTGCCTGGTCAACATGCATCTGCAGGCCCCCTACACTTACCTCTCTCCGGGCTTCTATTTCGACCACAACGATGTGGCTCGGGAAGACGTGGGCCACTCCTTCAGCAAGTTGGCCGGGGAGAAGAGTGAGGACTCCGAGCATCTATTGAAGCTACAAAACCAGCACGGCAGCTGTGCCCTTTTCCAGGACGTACAGTGCAGAAGCCGTTCCAACATGAGTGGGGTAAAACCGCAGACGCTATGGAAGCCACCGTGGTCACGGAGAAGAAGCTGAACCAGCCCCTTTTGGATCTGCACTCCCTGGGTTCTGCCTGCGCAGGCTCCCAGCTCTCTGACTTCCTGGAGAGCCACTTCGGGGGTGAGCAGGTGAAACTCAGCAAGAAGATGGCGACCACCTGACTAATCTCCACCAGCTGGTGGCCCCCAGGCTGGGCTGGGAGAGAATCTGCTCAACAGGCTCACTCTGGAGCATGAATAGGAACCTCCTCAGACCAGCGGTCCTTGAGGAGCCCCTGTGGCATCCCTCTGGTGTCAGGGCTTCTCCCTGAAGCCTCTCTCTGCAGCCACTAGGCAGCTTTTTAACCACCCTGGGGCCTTCTCCCAAGCTGTGAACCAAATGTAAATAATAAAGCTTTTTGCAGAGAAAAAAGTTAATGCTCTTGATTTTTTTCCAGCCACCCTAAGTCAAGGAATTACTGGGTAAGATTTAGAGTAAGCTTGGAGTGGGGGTAGGAGAAAAGTGTAAGTAAACTTGCAGCGCAGATCAACAACAACACAAAAGAAGTGTGTGTGTGTGTGTGTGTGTGTGTGTGTGTGTGTGTGTAAGAAAGGAAGGCAAAAGATGATAAATAGGTATTAGGGGAAAGAAAATTTAAAACATTCAGTTATCTTTGTATGCACACACACGTGTACACACACACACACACACACACACACACACACACACACTACTCCTATGGCAAGGTCCACGGACATATTCTGACCAAATTGAATGTCAAAGAATTCTTTTAAAATGGTTGCAGGGACTTCTCTTATAGTTCCAAGATGGAGTAGCCCCATTTCCACCTCTTAGAGAGGCAGAGTTCCTCTCTCTTAAAACTATGAATTCGAGAACATATGTTCCAGACATGGCAGAAGCCTCAAACCAGAAACCACCAACATGAACAGACAAAAAATTTACTTGAAGAAGAGCCTATTACCCCTAGCCAAAATACTAGGAAAGGGGCAACCTATATCAACAGAAAACCTTTTTGGTAATACTGCCTTACTCCAGGCAAACTCCAAAATAAACACTGCATTTCTCCCACCCCATGGTTTTAGGGGGGCTGAGTAGGAAGCCGATCTTCCACTCTACCCCATCCGTCTCCCGTCTCCACAGAAGCAATTGGTAACACTCAGATTCCTCCATCAGGATAGCATCAGTGAGGTCCAGCAGCAAGCAGAGCCTCCCATCCCTACCGGGGAGCAATGAAACTCAATAAACAGTGAGTCACATCTAGTCGGCACTTCACTTTCCCTACGATCCACGTCACTGGAGCCTGGTGGAGAGCTGAACCACCATGCCAACCTGGCATCAGTGAGGAGGTATGAGGTGGCTTAGTTGGCACTCATCCCCCCCTTCCGCTCCCTCATTGTCAAGGATGCCTTGCTGAGCTTCCTTTCTCCCCTGTAGCAGCAAAGCAGGTGAGCCAGCCTTCTGCTTTCCCCCTCTCTGTTGTCAGCAAGGCATAATCTTACACCACTTGGAGGCAATGAGGCGGTACAAGTTGATGCCTTGACTGGGAAGGTATCAGTAGGGCCAAGTGGGGAGCATCCTCTTGCACGGAAACAATGTGAGTCGGCTCTCTACTTCTGCTATTGGCAGAGCCCCTTTAGGAAGCTGGACATATACACCCATCCAGCCCTCACTTAAGCTACACCTCAACAGGAGGACTACCTACTAAAAAAAAAGATTAAATAGGATCCAAATTCTCAAAAAATAATACCCAAAATGTCCAGGATACAACCGAATATCACTAACCATACCACGAACCAGGAAAATCACAACGTAAATGAGTAAAGACAAGGCCCAGCCACCAACACTGAAATTAATCAGATACTGGAATTATCTGGCAAGAATTTTAAAGCAACCATCATAAAAATGCTCCCATAGCAATTACAAATTCTCTTGAGACAAATGAAAAACTAAAAATAATTATCAACAACATTGTCTCTTATGTTACTAAGTTTGTGTAACTGGCAACTATGGCTATGCCATCTTTTCTTCTTGGAGGTACATAAGTTGCTTGCTCCTTAACAATAAGGATATATCCATCTGAGAATATTTATAGTGCTGGCCCCTCATTTTCCAAAGAACCTAAGACATTATTATGCAACTGAATCTTCTAAAGTACCCACAGCCAACATGACGTTGTTGAAAGGAGGTCAGCTAGAGGATGTGACCACCGGTTGACCCGCAAGCTGGACACAGGAAGTCGGAGGCTCCTCACTCCCTCCCATCCTTGGAATGTATATTCTGCCCACCATTCCACACTAGGAGCTGTTTCAAGGCCATAATCTGGAGAGTAAGGTGTTGTTAAGACCATCTTGCACTGAATACGAGACTGAAAGTAGTTAAATAAACTGTTAAGATTCTGGCAGGTGGATGAGGAGATCACCCCGTCTTGTGGCCACCCAGGACAAGCCTTGTGTATAAGTTCCCTTGCTTATTAAAACCTCCACCTACCATTCTGGAGTGATCTGCCTCTTTCTTCTGTCTCTTCTTGCCCTCCGTATACAGGGGCCAGTTTCACCCAGATTTCACTTGGGAAGTTTCTGAGTTTTTGAATTAACAGATACACAACATATGCCCAGTAAATAATTTGATTGTCACATTAGCTGCTCACCAAATTCCTGTAAATTTCATGCCATGTATTTATTTGCTTAACATCTATCTCAAAACTTAAAAACCTCTAATTAAAATGCTCTAGAACATGGTAAATAAAAGAAATGCTGAATATTTTGGCTTAATACTGACTTTTGTTTACCTCTGACACATAAAAATGTACTTCCTGGGGCTTCCCTGGTGGTGCAGTGGTTGAGAGTCCGCCTGATGATGCAGGGGATGTGGGTTCGTGCCCCGGTCCGGGAAGATCCCACATGTCGCGGAGCGGCTGGGCCCGTGAACCATGGCCGCTGAGCCTGCGTGTCCGGGGCCTGTGCTCTGCAACGGGAGAGGCCACAATAGTGAGAGGCCTACGTACCACAAAAAAAAAAAAGTACTTCCTTTTTTCTGAAGAAAAGTACTTGTCAAATGTTTACCGGGGGATAAGACTTTAGAGAGAGAAATGCTTCTGATGACCTTCCTGCATTAAGGTTTTTGGCTTCCATAGTATAAATCAAGAGGTGCCACCAAGGTATACCTTTCCCTAATTGCTGCCATAAAGCCTGAAATTACATGGTCAGAGTCTTTGTGCATTAAACACCTTTCCATCTTCAGGTATGTCTTCTCCCCAAGTGAAGCTACTCTATGAGAAAATGCATCTCCGTGATGAATGCCCTGTTAGGTCTCAGAAGACATGAGCTCCATGCGACGCCACTGCTCACTGCTCAGTGTGACTTTGGGCAAGTCTTTTAACCCTTCCAGCCCTGTATTATTATTACGTGTAAAATGTGGATAACCTACCTGTCTTCTCCACTTGGCAGAGTTAATGAGAAAATTAAAACAGTGCATATGTGGGTACTTAATGTAATGAGCTTTACAAATACAAGTGATTACTATTAGCGGATAATTTTTTGTAGAATTTTATAAAAATTACTTAACACATCAGAACAAAATGTTTGGTAATAAAACATACAAAGAGGATTTTAGGGGCTACCAGAGGGCTAGTAGGTATATCAAAAGGAGAGGACCATGAGAGAGAAAGAGGGACGCTGCCAGAGACACATTTTGCTGCATCTCAAGTTGCCTCTGCAGAGGTGTTTAGTTGGAATCAATTATCCTTGCAACGTGTCCATTGGTGTGTATGCTCAGGGCTGAGAGGACACCTAGAACAAAAGATGCTGTGTATGCACATGATACATAGATTCAAGGATGTGGGCAATCTCCAAAAGGGCTCAGAAATTAGAGACCCTCCAGTTAACACTATTCCTGGAGTGTCTTAAACACTTTTTCCTCCACCATTCATTTTTGTTAAAAGGTTGTTCTCTCCCAGTACCTGAGAAGCTGCAGAGGTGTCAGGAAAAAGTACTGGAATGAATATCCAAAGGCTGGATTTGATTCCATTACTAATTCACTATGTGACTGACCTTGAGTGTGTCTCAACCTATTTAGAACGTTTAACTAAATATTATACTTATTTACTCTCTGTGGTTGGGAAACTTTTTTCTAATTTGCTTCACTCTTTTGTTGGCATCTGTTTTTATACATTCCCCCCCGCCCCCAAAGTTACTGGTCTTGGGAACTATTTCCTGATATAGAGTTTAATTTTCTTGCAGCCAAACTATATGTAATATCATTCAAGAGTAGTGACTCGCACTAGTTTCACAAGTATGTATATGTGTGGATTCTGGTAATTTTGTACTCTGTAGAGTAGGAAGAAAAACACAACTCAAGTTGAGAAAAAAATTATCCTCAAAAATGTTTCCTTATAACTGTTTTTAGAGGCCCTTGTTAAGTCTAGAGTCGGAGGCGGTGCTAAGGTGGTAAACCGTGCCAGAGAACAATGGGAAAAGGGCAGGTTTAGTGGTCAGAAAGACCCAGGTTGAATCCTTGGTTCTGCTACCCACTAGCTAAGTGACTTTTACACAGCTATAAATTGGGATAACATCTAGCTTGCAGATCAGATTTTCTATGCTGATTAAAAATAATGCAAATAAAGTCCTTGCATATATAAGGAAGGAAGTCAATAAACGGTACCTCTATTATGATGATAGTGTGATCACGGGGGAAGAGAGAGAGCACTGAAGGAGCAGGTGATCCTAGTCAATCTCAGCGTTGTAGAGCCTTCGAAGAGGGACTGGAAGCCTGCCATTCATCTCAAGAATTTCAATCTATGTCCTCTGGATTCTTTGCAGTAGACCACAGCATACTCTCTAAGATGACAAATTGTCCCCCATGAGCTTCTCCTGAATGCTGTTCCCCCATGGGGAGTAAAAAAGGGCACATCTTCCAACTTTTGTGATAGAAAATGATGATCATAGCTATAATAATAATTACTATAATAATTATACTTACCACTTATTCATTTATTGTGTCCTTTCTATATAGGCCAAGCATTGTACTAAGTCCTTTACATATATTATCTTATTTCATCTTTTCTTCAATTTTGTGAGGTAGGTATTATTACTTCATTAAAAGAAAAGAATCTCAAGGCTCATAGAGGTTAATAACCAAAAGAGCCAAGATTCAAACGCACTTGCTTATTCACTACTCTACTCTGCCTTATGTGATGCACTAAAATACTTAGTCTTGTTAATACTTAACCCAGACTCCCCAGCTGCTAAAAATTTATGATAATTACATAATTAGAATTTCAAATTTAGGGCAGTGACTGAGAATTATTATACTTCATTATGTGACCTTACAAAAGTATTTACTATAATAAATTTGCCTGCACTATCTTTTGGAGAAGTCTACAGTCTTCTTAAGCAGAGTCACACATGCTTAAACAGAAAAGAAGTACGAATGAAACTGTATCCTCAACAAACAAGAAGGTGATCAAATTAAATAATAGCTTCAAAAACTGTCACTGGAAATATATATGCAAACACTAAGTGCCAGGCACAATTTATAAGCATTTTACATATATTACTTAATTTAATCCTTACAGCAATTCTATGAAGTAGATACTATTAAAATTCCCATTTTACAGATGAGGAAACAAAGACAGAATAAGTATAAATAACGAATTTTGAACAAGTTGATTAAACATCCAGGACAGGAAAAAGTCTTTACTAAGTGAAGAACACAGAATAAATGCAAATCCAAGAATCATTCTTCATTTTTAATTGAGAACAAGAACAACATAGGAGTTATGCCTTGATTGAGGGACTTTAATGATCAATTTACAAATAAATTGTGTTTGTATGTCCTAGATATGTGAACTTCACACCACTGAGCCAAAGTCATCAAACCCTTTCGCTTTGCTAAGATTGAGTCCTTATAGGTTCAAGGTAATACAGACTGCACCCATGTTATCAACATTTGGTCTTATACCTCTACCACACTTTTCTGTACTCCTGGAGTTGTTTTATAAGACCAATCACCTAGGTTTCATGATCTATTTCATCAGTGCTTGTTCTTATTTTTCTTATAAAACCTAACAAATGGGTTGTGATGCCTTCATTTATGGAATTAGTGATACGCAATTAGTCATCTGACTACTCCAGACTTAATCCTTCTCTTACTTCTCTTTAAATAAATCAGTACCTGCTTGTGCTTTGAATGAGACTGGATGAATAGAAACCTGGCCATCCTTTATCATAGAGAGTCAATAGTTTCAAATATCCCCAAAGTGATCTTGAATCAGTGAGATCCAGCTCCTGCTTTTGGTAATTCTTAACTGGAACACTTTATCCCAATAATATGAGACACAGCCTGAGTGATGCTTAAGTTCACCATTTAAAAATGAAATTTAAAAGATTTTAAAAAATTAGCTAATAGCCCTTCTCTATTTTCCTAGAAGTTGTGCTAGCTTTAATATACATGTTCCAGAAATATAAATACTAAATACCTACTAAAATCCAGGCCTTGTGCTAGGCGCTGGGGATACAAAGATAATTAAGACATACTCGCAAGGAACTGAACCAGACAGGGCACCAAAGCCAGTAAGCTAACTGTCATCTTGAAATTGTGGATTCTGTGTCATAACTTATCACTCACATTCTGCCCTATCCTTTCTCGTGCTTGGCATGAATTTTCCTTTTCTCAGCCCAGATCTCTCCTCTCCTATTTTATTCTTCTACGGCTGCACGAGAACAAAGGTCACTTGGAATGCGAGTAAAACTTAGCTGTAACCAAAGATGCAAAGATCAAAGTTGGCAGCTACATGAAGTTCAGGATTAAGAGACTTCCTCTTTAAGATCAAAATTCCAGATGATCCAAATATAGGCAAATGAGTCCCAGTAGAACACTCCGTTTTCTGTGCTGAATCCAGGAACGAAGCAGAAATCACCATAGAAGTAACTGCGTTTCACCCCGTTTTACCCGTGGTCTTGATGCTAATTGCCTAACCCCAACAGTGAGATCGCGTTTCAAAATATGGTCAAACACAAAACAGCCAAGTCAATCAAGCATTAAGTATTCAAGCACAATTATCCCAACACATGCCCAAGTACCAGCAGTGAAGCAGCCTCATTTGGGAGCAGCTCCGTAATCACCTCTCCGGTCAGCCGAGACTTTAACCTCTCCCCTCGGGGCCTCCTGTTGGGGACGCCGGGCTGGCTCCCAGGGTGTGAGAGATCACAGCGCCAGCGGCGCCCCCCGTTACCGGGCCTCATTTAAATGCGTGCTCCAGGCGGGGGAGGGGCGGGGCAGAAGGTCCGCAGAAGTTCCCATTGTTGGGGAGAGACGCGTGGAAGCAGATGGTGCGGCCGGTCGGTCTGGCTGTCAGACGCTTTCTGTCAAGTTCTCTGGGGACTCCGGGGCTTTCTTTCCACTCTCCGCTCGCTCAGGTCGTGTGTGTTTTCTCAGTGTGGGCGAGGGGTCCCTTTCTTTATCGCCCCTCACATTTGCAGGAGGCCCAGTGGCCTCCTCCTCCCCCCCATTCCTTCCTTCTGCTTTCTCTGCTTTTTCTGGACCAGCTAGTTCTAAGCCTCCAAGGACCCACTCGATGCAGAGAAAAGAGAGCAATTTCCTTTGTCTCCAACTGATGCCGCGCTCTCATCCAGCGGGCTTCCGACTGGCATGCTCACTCAGTTATTTAACAAATTACTCCACGGTCCTCGTTAGGGCTGATTGACATTTACAGCTAACCAACCCCTACAGTTAGGGGCGACGTGGTAACTGACTTTCATAGTCTTCCTTCTTCCTTTAATTTCAGTCCTGCAATGGGGTGAGCAGACAGACCTGGTGCTTTGGTTTGACCTGATGCTCACCTTACATAACATTGTCAGGGTCTAAAAAAGTAAATAAAGCATGGGTTACAGATGCAACTTTTACATGCATCCGTCAGGGACAAACAGGAGCTTTTGTATAGATAACTCTTGTCTCTAAAGTATTAGCTGTTGAACTCAAATCTTGGCTCAATGCTCCCTTTTAAGATTCCACATAGCTTATGCCAAGGCAGCTCTTCCTGGCAGTTCTCAGTTAAGATTTCCTCCAGCTTAGGATGTTAAATTTGTTTTAGTTTTTAAACCATACCGGCAGCCCTGTGCTCGTTAATGGTATCTCTGTGAGCTGGACAAAGTTAACATAAGCCCAGAAGACTGCTGTCTGGGGTTGAGTGGCAAAAATAAAGTCAGAAGTGCCATTTATTCCCCCTCATCTGCCTGGGATTAATCTTTTCCTCCCTGGGGCTATTCTCTAGACTTAAATGATGTAATGTTTCATTTTGCACTCATCAATAGAATTTGTTTCATATTTATCTCCCCTTCTCCCTAAAACTGTGAAAGCTGTGAAGAGAGAGCTTATAGTATTCATATTTACCAGTTCAGAATTCAATATTATTCCCTGGTACATACAAGCAATGCAGTAAATGTTGAACAAATGAATGAATAAAAGAAATTAACAAATGGTATAAATTAACAAAAGGGAATATGATAAAATACAAAAGAAGAGTGTCTAAACTAAATGTCAGTCATTTCCTCCATACCCCAACTACTCCAGATATTCCAGTATGCCACAGTAAAAACCACATTTTACTTGGAAGTAAAATGGCTGTGAGGAATTAGAAAGAAAACCTGAAATCACTAAATACTCATGGCCCAAACCATCCAAGAACACTAAGTGTCCAAGTGCTAACATCCCAAGGAGACAGGCCCACCAACTGGCAATCTGCACAAGTAGGTTTGCAAGAAGTACCATGGATACACCTGTAGGAGATGGGACAGGAGCTTAGTGTGGCCCCTGGACCCCACCCAGTCCCCTATGTGAGCCCTCTGCAGACAGGGGCTGCAATGCAGAAGCAGAAGTTGTGGATTCACTAGGTGTAGTGCTGTCTTAGTGCCCAGGATACAAAATGCCATCTCCCCACTGAATAGCAACTGTCACAGGCCCTTGAGGATTTACGCTTTTGGAGCATCTGTAGATGGCATCCTTGGCACTGACATCAAACATTTTCCATGGGTACCAGGAACAGCAAGACACCATCAAGTGGCTTCCAGACATCAACGGAGATGAGGATCTTGAGCGAAAAGGGAGAAATGGATGCACCCATTGTGGGAGAGAATACTGCTGCAAACACCCCCAAGGAAAGAAAAAGACTGATTGAAAATTTGAAGCCTATGTACCCTACTTTAGCAGAGAGAGGTAGAAGCTAGGACGTATTGATTATGCACACTTAACACATATTTTTCTTTTCATTGCATGGAGACATAAGCACCAGGAAATCCATCTTGCACATATAACAATGAACCCTCCAACTTGAAGTCATAAAACACCCTGCTTAGGGACGAGTATCTCTTTAGTTTGTGTTTTATCATTTTTCTAAGAAAAACTCCTCTAATCCATTCAGTCTGCTATTTTGTACCTTAAAAATAGGTTACTGTTTGCACAAGAATCAAAAAGACAGTAAAATAGGATTGGCAAATGCATGATAGGCACACTGCCATCATCCCTTCCCATATCCATTACAGACATTGCTAATCAATCAAGGCCTTGATTGCAGCCTTAGAATCCTGATAAAGCACAATATACGAGCAGCCTCCCTATCAAGTAATCTATACTTGTATTTGATGTTGCTCCTAGTTGTCACCTTCACTTTAAAGATAATAATCATATATTCCAAAGATTAAAACACAGGAAATGAGGTTCATTGCTCAAGAGGTTCTGAGAAGACCCCATGATGCAGCCTTTACTATTAAAAGGGCATTGTCTACCATTGCAGGTTTCCACAATCCATAGAATACAGCCTGTGAGATTGGGGTAGGGGCCATAATGCAAGGAAGAGCTTGCTCAGGTAGCAACTTGGTAAACTTGCACTTGCCTTAGTACGTGTCTCTGTGGCACTGGTGAGTATTCGTTTGCATTAGAGAAACTGAGGAAGTCCTGAACACTTTCCAAGGAGGTGGTTTCTCAGGGTTAGCAGACCCCAGGATAGGAATAGGAGGTTCATTCTCTCTGGCCATCTCTTCCTCGAAGTGATAAGACAAAGCATTGGGGCTCATTTCCTTTCTCCCAGGACATGACCTTTTCATCATATGAAGGCCCTCAGTCAATATGCTCATACACTGAGGCCATCACAGAAACAGGAAAATATCACAACACAGAGAATGCCTCAGGCCAGAAGCATCTTCTCAGGCTTCTCTTCTCACTGCCTAGAATAAGAAATTTGAAGAGCAAGTTGCTTGTTTTGTGCTTTTTGTTTCAGCTCTCGAGTGTTACGTGTTTTGCATACACAAATTACCTCATGTGATCCCACAACCAACCTATGAATTATCCCCATTCTTAAATGAGTATATGAAGACCCAATGGGATTAAAGTGCCCACAGTCACAGAGCCTGAAGCTGCCAGATCAGTATTCAGATCAGGTCTGTCACAGCAAAGCCAATGTTCTCTCCCCACACACTGGAAGTCCACCTCAGGAGTAAATTACCTGTGCACCCAGAATACTTTTAGGACCATGTTTGCCCCTTCCTTCCCTCTCTCTGGACTGAAGTTTCGAGGGCCTTCTTTATTGCCGGCCCAGCCCGACTGCTTTGTATGCCATGTCTGGGTCTGGTAATAGAACCACAGAGAAGGCCCATCCCTATAGTTTCACTCTCTGCAACACAAAAGAATTCAAGGGAATCTTCTCTGAGGTTTTATTCCCTGATCCAGGGAGTATCTAACCAGGCTATTAAAAGCCTCTTGTGGGGTCTACCTCTGGTTGTTTTAAACCAGAAGTAGGTATGATTTCATAAACATATGTCACTGATAGGCTGTTGGTTGGTGGGAATAGGAGACAGTGAAATGGAAATAAGGTCACTGTCTGAGATTTCAACTCTTCAATCAACAAATGCACTCTGGGGTGATACTAACAATATTTAAGAGCAGGTATGAAACAGGTATCAACCAATGAGAATGAGATCCTGGAAGCTCCCCTGCTGTGCCAGACATCATAAACCTGTAGAGTGCTGAACTGTGGGGAAATGTGGTAGGATGGTGGGGTGCAATGGGAGGACTCAGGGCAGTGACTGTACCCACTAGTAAGAAAGTTTACAAATATTTTAAAAACTGGTAGGGCCATGAAGGTGGTACAGCAGTGGAACATCAGCCCTGGATATGCTCCCAATAATGTGACTGGCCTACAGCCTGCTGGAATGTTTTAACACTCAAGAAGAGTGTGTAGATCGGAAGACAGAGGCAGTTAGTCACAGAGGCAAATGCCAGCATCCACATCCATCCTGATGCTGATCCAGGAGAGATTTTGGTCCACTCAGCAGGACTAATCAGTGGTGGAGAGTGACCCAGCTTGCTCTCTGAGCCTACATCCATTAAACATTCAAGCTACATACCTAATCCCCTCATTCTATTTCCATATTTATTTTTAAATTTATTTTGTTTGAACTCCTGCGCTGCTTTTGCTCTGTGAAACAGTGAAGATGAAACCATTTTGAGATGGTCAAGTGCATGTTGAGCTAACGTAGAGGAAGTAGTAGAAGTTTGTACCATCACTGCTTTCAGCACCCTTCCCTGACGGGGTTTAAGTCCCATAATTGACACAGATACTGGGCAGGAGTATATTCCTAGGAAAAGCTTGATTTCACCATGCCTCGGTATGTTTAACTTGGTAAGTCTTGAAAGAACCGTTGGAGTGATACCACTCAAGTTATACATTAAATTTGAGTTATAAAGAAAAATTTAAAAAGACAAGTAGAATTATTTCCCAAGTATTGGTAGCGTTGAAAATGTTACCAGGTTCAAGGAGGGTTTGATGAGTCCAAGGATGTCAAATTTGAGCAGATTAGTGTCTTCTCAAGTTTTGAGACTTATGTGATAGAGAGATACTGTCTTTCAGAAAGATGGTGTTGTCAAAGGGTATTACCAGGCTGGTTGAAGGTTGAGAGCACCAAACCCTAACCACTAGACACTCAGGGAACACCTTGAAGGATGAATCTGACCCGTCTGATGATATCCTGTGGGACTACGGAAGTTAGCTGTAGTCAAAATGGCTAATAGGACCAACCCCACACCCGTGTCTAAACCTCCAACCTCTAAGTGTTCCTTCCAAACATGAAGGGTTTGAATACAGGGATTGGGAGGCTTGCACCATCAATGAAAGGGCTGACCAAGCAGGACCCTGAGGGGCTCCTGGACACAAAAGCCTTTCTGTGTCCCCCACTTCTTGATTACAGGAAATAGGCTTCATTAAGCCTCCATGACCTTGCCTGGGTTTCAATGACCAGGTTCAAACAATTGCTAATTAGGGAAGGGAGAGGATGTGGAGATGAGGGAGGAACAGTCAAGAGAAACAATAGTGTAGCCTTGGGGCAGGGTCCTGGCTCTCCTTCAAGGGATACACATAACAGTATCTTTGAGCTGTTTTGCAGATACTGAAACCCCACCAGGTGGGAGAAATTAACGGTATGCTGCGGGTAAGCACACAGACCCCAGACGGGTTGGAACCAGAAGGTCAATGATGCTGACTCCCAATGACCTCACCACCAACCAATCGAAGAATGTCCATGAGCTGACCGCGCCCTCTTTGAACCATTACTATAAAACTCCTCACTACCCCCTCCAGGTTAGGACACACAGTTTTGAGGGCATTAGCCCACTGTGGCCCCCTTTGCCTGACAAAGCAATAAAGCTATTCTTTTCTACTTCACCCAAAATTCTGTCCCCAAGATTTAATTTGGTGTTGGGGTACAGAGGCCGGATTCGGCTTCAGGGCTGGGGCAGCAAAGTACACATAGGCCAGCACTGAAGATTTCTGCCTGCTGCAGTGAAACAAGTGGTTCCCAAAAAGCTGCTGCAAATGTCAAGAACCTCCAAGAAGCCACGGCTGCCTTCATAGGCCGGCAACGCTGAATCAAGGACTCAGAAACAGCCACACCGACAATCTCCACCGCCTAGGGCACAAAGCAAGTAATTCACAGGTTTGCCAGAAGACCCTGCAATCCTTGAGTCTGCCATATGTCCACACATCTGCCTAAACTGCCTCTGGAATATAATGGGCTTTTTTTCTATCCACCTTCTAAATCTCACGTGAGTGACTCTCACTGGCAGACTCTAACTAGGAACTGCTTAGGGAAGGGGAGCCTGGGAAATACAGTTCCCAGCTTCTCCTCTGTAAGACCTTAGATACAGACGGACGTGATTTTGAGCTAAAAACAGACATAACTCAGCACAACACAGTAGGTCATACTTGCTGAATAAATGAGCACATGAACTTGAACTTCCACCCGTGAATACTCTGAAGTGGTCACATCTTCATACAGCCTTTTAAAAACTAGTCAGACACATTCTAAGGTTCTGGTGGCTGAGAGACAGAAACTTATTTGCAGACTTTCTAAGAGAGGGACCTCAGCTGATCCCTAAAACTCAATGGTTCCCAAATTATGAAAAAGAAGAACCTGGAAGAAATGATGCTCTTTGCAAAATGCCATGCTCTGCGAAACCCCTTAAAATATCAGCACAGTGAACTCCATCAGATGAAGTACCAGTAATTTTACTAGGAGAAAAATTCTATATGTAGACTGGGGACCCACATGTCCACAAAGAAACAAGCTGTCAAACCAAGCATGGTCAACTGTTTCAGAATTTTTCCATTAATATTCATTTGCTGCTCTTTCATTTGTTTGGCTGTCTGCTAGTGCTTGCTACCAGGAAAGTGGTAGCAGGCATCAAAGTTTAAGAATGAATTTTGGGAGAAATTTTGGAGAAAATGATCTTCTTAAAAATGGCAGGATTTTATCCTTCTGCAAATTTTGAAAGGATTCTCACTATTCTGGACTAACCCCAGACCACTCCAGCCCAGTGTTCCACTGGGCAGTTTGTTACAATGCAACGGGTTTGGATCAACCACCTGAAAGAGTATTAAAGTGCTGGCCTAAAAAAGTTTTTTTAATGCAAAGAAATGGTAATAACTTGCCACCCAATTACCCCAATAAACTGTTCCTACTAGAAACAACATTTAAAGGTGGGGATCTTTAAGGATTTCTCCAAGTCTAAGATTCCATGAACTGCGCATCTCTAGAAGTCCCATGCCAAAAAGTTCTTATAAGTGGCTCAAAATCATGGAAATGTGCTGAACTAAGTAGACAAATGTCACCAACCCTACACTAGAAACACAATGAGGGAAGTAAAAAACGGTCTTCTACTAGAAAAGCAGAAAAAGCATAGATATTGACAACTGAGAGAGGGAGAGAGAGATAAAGAATATGTACACAAGCATGCAGTTCAAGGCCATGGCCTGGAGTTTAGACTTTGAACTTTCATCAGCTTCCTTGATTTAACTATTGGTTTTAAGGGAGAAATGAAGTAGAGCCCTCTCCTAAGAATCTGAAAACACACACAGGGGGTAAGGAAGCCCTCTGGAAAATATGGGAATGGGACCTTGACTCTTCCCAATGTCAAATATATTTATTTTAAAACTTGTGTGATGGACTGTCTTGCTATAACCAAAACCAGATGATGAAAAGGACATCATGTGCCGTCAGAAAGGAAACTCTCCAGAGGACAGACTCTGGACTGTGTGACCCAGACCCAACAGGAGGGTCAAGTTCAGTGGAGTTACAGGCAAAGTATATGCAGTGGACACTGAAACCTGAACCACCTGTGATCCTGCCAGCCTAGTTCCATGGAAGATGTCTAGTCTTAGAATAAAATCTAAACTCCTTACTACGGCTGGCAAGATCCTAGGTGATTAGAACCACCAATCCAGGCTCCTAGCACATCCCTGCCTATTCTCTAAGCTCCAGCCACACTGGATTTCTCAGTGTTGCTCAGATGCATTGAACTTATTCCAGCCTGAGGCTTAACACCTGCTACTTCCTCAATTCTTCACTTGCCCAGATCTTCTGAAACAGAGACCTTTCCCTAACACCCCATGTAAAAGAATTTCCATCACCCTAGCCAACCACTCTCTTTCCCATCTCTTGCCTTTATTTTCTTCAGAGCACTTACCACCATCTGAAATTAAAGTATGTATGTACTACCTGCCTCTACCACTAGAACATAAACTCCATGGAAATGAGGATCTTACCTATCTCAGTGATGACATAAATGAGTTGAAAGTATGTACCAACAAAAGAGAGAACTCTTGGAGCCACACATGCCTCCTCAACTATTTGTTCATTTATTCTTTCATTCATTTGAAAAAAATCTGCTCTGTGCCAGGTACCATTCTAGGTGCTGGGAATAAAGCAATGAATATAACCCCTGTCCTCCTGGAGCTGACATTCTAGTGTGCAGAGATAGCCCATAAATAAATATAACAGTGTCACGTATAACATGAAGAAAAATAAAGCTGGGTATGAAAAAAAGATGTTTAAGTTGGTATTTCCTATGGGGTGTTCAGCAAAGACTTCTTTAGGGAAGTGACACTTAAACCAGAGACCTAAAAGAAATGAGGAAGAGACTATGTGATACCAGACAAGAGTCAATATTGCTCCATGCAGAATAAATAGGAAGTGCAAAGGCCCTGTGGTAGGAGTATGCTTGGTACGGTCAAGGAACAGCAAGGGGCCAGGGTGGCTGAGGTAGGGTGCACAGAGGGGACAGAGACAGAAAATGAAAATTAGTAGGGCCGGATCCACAGAGAGCAGCTGTGGAGGCTCATACTTAGGTCTTAGGGGAATCAAGCAAGTCCCTGGGAAGGTAGGACTTTGAGGTCTGGTCAATCTCAATCTCTCTGGGTCTTCCAGGGTTTCAGCATGAATCTCATTACTCGATCACATGTCCACATTTATGGCAAGCAGCCTTGAAGGCTGCAGCAGCTTTTTATCCTCCTGGAAAGAGGCAGCAAATAAGCAAGGAGGAGAAGTCCTATGTACAAGGGTGGCAACCCTGAGGGACCACAGGGAAATTTGGAGAAGAAAACAGCTGCAGGTAATAGCCTCTGTGATTCAGCTATTAAAGGAATTAAGGCCTTACTGTGACCTTGTTTAGGGAATATCAGATTACTGAGAATGGGTTATTTGTGAAACGTATGTCTGAATAGACCTGTATGTTCACTGTTGTGAGTGCCTATGTGAACACATGCTATGAAGCCTTACAGATATTCTCTGATGTCTCTCTCAGTGGGGACAAATGTGGAGTCACACCAAGTCCTTCATTTACATGGAGGAAACTAAGGCCCAGAGAACTGAAGTCACCTGGCTAAGTGTGCACGGTGTTTAAGAGTCCAGGTCTAGCTCTGCCTTTGACTTCCCCTGTCCCAGCTCCTTCAGGCCTCAGGCCTGGCCCCTGATTAACACACTCAGTCCACACAGTCTGGCATAGGACACAGCCAGCCAAGGAAGAGAGAGACACGCAAGCATAAGGGAGAACTCTTTGACCTGCCATGTCGGTGCCACTGAACCTAACAGGGGGCTGATGCAAGGAGAGCTTTTATTCCCTTGCTCTGCACCCTGCTGCTACTTCCTTCCATGCTCTGAGGCTATTCCGGAACTTGCTGACAGCACGGAATCCCAGAGAACAGAGATCCCATCAGTAGGCAAAACAGAAATGAATATGTGCTTGAATTCTTCTCTCCCAAATTTACCCTTCAAAGCAGAGTCCAGCCTACCTGGCCCAAATCATCTGTTTGGCTGAGGGGTGCTCTGTGTGTACGTGTGTGCGTCTCTGTGTGTGTGTATCTGTGCGTGCACACAGACCTGCTAGCATCTGATTTCCACTTAGCATCAGCCGGTCTTCTTTGATGGTTTTAATACAGCCACGCCTGGATGAGATGATTGGCCTAAGTAACGTGATCCTGCTCTCCTCCCTCTTCTCACAAAGGTTTAGTCACCTTAAATCTGGCTATCTTCAAGGACATCCTTGAAACAGGGGATGCAACTCAAGGCTAACTAACATCCCTCCCCTTCCTCATATGCCCTTTAAACTTCACTAAGCTTCAATGTTCCTTCCTCTTCATTTTTCACTCTCCTATCCATTGTCTCTCCTCTCATGGTGTATTAGTCAGGACATTCCAGAGAAACAGAACCAGTAGGAGATATATAGAAATATATAAACACACACACATTATACACACACATATATATGTGTGAGTATTTCTCTCTCTGTACATATAGAGAACCGATACAAGATATATATAAATACATAAATACACATATGTAAATACATATACATATGTATAAATACATAAATACACATATGTATTTATATTTCTCTCTTTCTCTCTCTCTCTCTCCACACACACACACACACACACACACACACACACACACACATACATAACACACATATATATAGAAGAGAGAGATTTACTGTTAGGAATTGGCTCACGCGATTATGGAGGCCAAGAAGTCCCAGGTTCTGATGTCTGCAAGGTGAAGACCTAGGAAAGACAGCGGAATAATTCAGTCCAAGGCTGAAGGCTTGAGAAGCAGGGTTGCTGATGATGTAATGCCCAGTCTGAGGCCAAAGGCCTGAGAACCTGGATGGTGGGACGGGAGGAGAGTGGACAAGCAGCTGGTGTGAGTCATGGAGTCTGAAGGCCAGGAGCTCTCATGTCTGAGGGTAGGAGAAGATGGATGTTCCAGCTCAAGGAGAGAGAGAGAGAGACACAGAATTTGCCCTTCCTCCACCTTTTTGTTCTATTCGGGACCTCAATGGATTGGATGATCCCCACGCACACTGGTGAGGGCAGATCTTCTTTACTCAGTCTACCAGTTCAAATGCTAATCTCCACCAGAAATTCCTTCACAGATGAACTCAGAAATAATGCTTTGCCAGCTGTCTGGGTATCCCTTAGCCCAGTCAGGTTGACACATAAAATTAACCATCACACACGGTCCTCTGATCGCTCATTTACCGCCAACTCCCAACTCTTGAACAGCTGCTCCAAACGCCCTCCTAACTTGAAACGCTAGAGCAGCATGCCTTAGGTATTAAGGGAGCATATCCTGCCCACTCCCACCTCCCCACTCCCTTCAGAAAATCGTGCCTCTTCCTCCCACGTCCAGTTAGGAAGCTGCTGTACTGCTGTCAACACAATTCCCCAAGCTGGAAACGTTTCTCCCCTCACCTCTCTCATCCAATCGGTCACTGTGTGCTTTCAATTCTCTCTCACGTCTGCTCTTGCCTCCTACCACCGCTCCCCTGACTTCGGCTCATCTCTGACTTCGACAACAGAATCCTAACCATCCTCTTGACCACTCGTCAAACCCACCTGCAAGAGGCAGTAACTCACTATTACTGACTCTCTTCACAAGAAGGAAGGAAGGGCTTCCCTGGTGGCGCAGTGGCTGAGAGTCCACCTGCCGATGCAGGGGACGCGGGTTTGTGCCCCGGTCCTGGAAGATCCCACATGCCGTGGAGCGGCTGGGCCCGTGAGCCATGGCCGCTGAGCCTGCCCCTCCGGAGCCTGTGCTCCACAACGGGAGAGGCCACAACAGTGAGAGGCCCGCCTACCGCAAAAAAAAAAAAAAAAAAAAAAAAGAAGGAAACTCCCAACAGGAATCCAGCAAGGTGTGGACGTCAACGCTGCTTGCGGAATAGGGCCTGCCAGAGTTTCTTCTTTGAAGATGACAATCAAATATTTAAGTGCTGATATGTTTGTTGAGAAAAGAAAATCAACCATAACACCTTATAAGCACATGCTCCATGGAAGGGAAAGAGCTTCGGTACACTTTAGATTCTGAGAGATCTTTGGGGGAGTTCTCTGATTTTGATGACTTTCAAGCCACAAGACCTCTCTGAGCTTTGAACGTCCCATCTGCAAATTCAGATACGAATACTGCCCACTTGGCAGGGCTGTGGTAGGAAGCGTGACCGTGCGTGCAATGCACATCTCTGTCTGCCTGACAAGAGTGAATGGCACACGAGATTCCACCTTCTCTTCACACTGCCTAGTTAATTCCTCCTTATCCACACTCACGCTTCTCCTCGGCAACATCTGAGCGGACCACGGGAGACTGGACAACCTCACCAATTTGCTAACCTTGAGGGGATTTGTGTCCCTAGCCTGGGTGTCAGGCAAACGCTCCCACCAGCTGGCTGACATATGTGGCCGCTGCAGACTAATTTCTTCTGACACGTTGCCTTGAACGCACAGTCACAGAGCATGTGCTGAAGTGCTAAACACCCCCGAACTGTGCACTTTTCAATCTGTGAAAGCTTTTCGGTGGGTCCAGGCTTCTTTTTCTCGACCTGGGGCATCACAATAGAGAAGCACATGGACACTCCACTGCGGCAATCTGGCATCCTGCAAACGCTCCAGGGCAGCAGCAGTACCTGTGCGTCCCTCTCGGCGAGCCAGACCCCAGCGAACAGCTGCTCCTCTGTGGAAGCTGTGGCTGCATTAATGAGCTTGCAGACAAAGAGCTGACTGTGCGGTCGGTGGCTTGGGCTCTGCGTGCAGGCCAGGGGCAGAGTGCAGAGCGAAAGCTACACTTGAAAACCCTAGTCCCTCATTTCCAAAAATTGGTTTGGGGTCCAAATGAGCTAATCTGTTTCCCGAGACTTCGATCTCGAAAAGGCTGGATCACGCCTCTGCTGTCTTGAATAATCACGAAAGCTAGCTCACGGTTATCTGGCACGGAGAGATTATAGAGCATTTTTACACTTGGAACGTTACCATAACCCTATGAAGGTATTATTTTACAGATGAGGAAATTGAGTCCTTGAATGGTTCAACAACATATACAAGTTCACGTGGCTAATAAAAGGCAGGGCAGTGCTTAAAGCAAGCTCTATGTGACTCCAATGTCATGACTTTCTGAAGAATCATCACCAAACTTACTCTCAGCCCCTCCATTCATTGAGATGTCACTGCAACAGCTAAAAGGGACCCTCTGGGAGCAGGAGCTTTCACGGGACCCAGCTTTTCTGTTAAGATCTTAAGTCCCTTATCCGCCAGCAAGTTAAGGGAAAACGCTAGGGCATCACAGACTTTTTCAAATTCTAACCATCACACCATAAAGGAAGTCACTCCTCTGACTTGCCTGTAGGGATGCTGTAGGAACAATGTGTGAGGAAGACTCACGTAATACCCTACGCTACCAGTACGGGCAAGTAACCACTAAAAACATAGTATACAACAGTTGTAGAAATTAAACCCCAAACGACTTCTTCTACTACTACACTGCTGCTGCTGCTGCTACCATCACTAAAATACTAATACAAATGAAACAGCAATGACAGAAACACTCCTACTAACAGGTAGCATGTCCTTAGCCTCTGCCATGTGATAAAGCTTAGTGTTTACATTCATTGCTGAATTCTCTCAATAATCCATCATAGAGGTATTTCTATCCTCTCTCTACAGATGAGGATTCTGAGGTCTAGAGAGGTCACAGAGCTTGTGCACAGCAAAATGAGGCTAGATGCTCAGGCCTCTTGACCCCAAGGCTGTGCTATTTCCACCGGCCCATGTCTGCCTTCTCTAAAAGACAGGCAGTCACCAGATGAGTGAACAGTGTCCAGGAGGTAAGGACACACCCATAGCACAGTCTGGCCAAGGCTAAAAAAGACTAATAGGTGCACAGTGGGTGCATCCAATCATTCAATGGTAACCATTATTCCTAGGCATCCAGAATGTGGGTTTTCATCACCTACATTTCACCTTCTGTCTGGTTGTCAAGAAATAACAGACAAAAGGTTGGGTTCTAAAAAGAAGAAGAACCTGGCTTCAGGTGTGAGTTCAATCGAACCCTCTGACAACCGTTTTAAAGTACGTGTGTGTGCACACCCTGCAACCTCCATGTCACACGGGTGGAGGATGAGAGCAGAGAGCTGTGGGCTGATTACGTGTCCTTTTCTGCCGCCTGACAGCTATGAAACTACAAGTGGATAGATTATAGTTGAAGATAAAAATAGGCATTATACTGCCACTTTCTCTTCCCAGCTTTTGAGTCGCTCCAGCTTGAAAGCATATTGTAGCATTTTATTGTAGTCTGGGCTCGCGTGGCTTCTCTTGTTTGTGATTCCTTTTTGGAAAACTAGAAACACTCCCTCTCCACGGAGAAATGAACTCAAGTGAGTGAGAGGGAAAGAGAGGCGGCTGTGTGTGTGTGTGTGTGTGTGTGTGTGTGTGTGTGTGCACCCTTGTGTCCCTCCCAGCGCCTCTAAGAGAAGCAAGAAGGCAGAGTGTGAATCTGAATAGAGCGGAAATTGGGAAATGACACAGCTGTTTTTGTTTAAATGTAACCATTTTTAGAATTTCAGGATGCACTAAGCTTCCAAACTAGGCAGCCCAGTCAACCTTAGCTGGGGATGGACAGTGATGCAAATGCATCAGACTTATCATCCCAAGGTCTACAGGAGACCCTTCATCCCGGCACTGCAGGTCACTCGGTACAATATGTGTTTGGCACCCTCTGTGGTTATTAAGCAGAACTCTACAAGTAGTGGCATGTCAGGTCTCATCCCACACCCCTTCTATTTTCACTTGTCATCTCCATTCTTTCTCCTGAATTTTTATCTTGGGGTCACTTCAAACACAGCAAAGTACTTCAGCGTTTCTCAAAGAAAGTTCCCTAAACCACGGCGCCCCCAGTCACTGCGGGTGCGCTTTATCATGCCCATTCCCGCCCCCACACAGGTCTACTGGATTTGAATCTGTCAGGAATATGAATTCTAACAAGCTTCCCCCAGGTTATTCTCACAAACACTACGCTTTTCAAATTCCTGGTAAAGTGGCAAAGACAAAGGACTTTACCGTTGCCCTTACCTACTCTTAAGACAGGATCTGCCACTTTAAACCTGGGGAAAAAGAAAACAAGACACTCAGAGATGCTGTTTATTCCCAAAGCTGACCCAGTTGACCTGGGTCAACTCACGGTTTCTCTAGGTTCTGTACATTTATCTGCAAAAGGGGAATGATAATGGTACCTAGTATATGGGGTTGTTGTGAGAATTGAGAAAACATATGTATTATTCTAGGACAGTGGTTCTCAGCTGGGATTGGAGTGATTTTGTCCACCAGGGGGACATTTTTAGTTGTCTCATGTGGGGTTTTGGGGTGGGGTACTATTATCATCTAGAATAACAAACAGGGACACTACTAGACATCCAATAAGCACAGGGAAGCCCCCAAAGATAAAGAATTATCATCCCCAAATGTCAATGGTTGACATTTTGAAAAACCCAGGCATGGAGCCCAGCATGTCATGCCTGGCTTCGAATCCAGGGTGCCACTAGTCCAGCTGTGAAAGATGGGGTAGGCTGCTCAGTTATTTGGAATTTTGATTTCTCCATCTGTAACACAAGGATAAAAATACCTGCCTCACAAGGTCAGTGAGGATGCCATGAAGTAACACACAAAACATATCTGGTATATTTGCAGTAGAGTTCTTTCTCCTGTTTCCTCATGCTGGCCTGACTTAAAAGGGACTGATTCCCACATTCATAAGAAGCAAGGAAGCCTGAGGCTTCCTCACCTTTAATTTGTCAAGTGAGGTGCTTTGTGAGTTGGCGCCAGGCAGGGCACAGATGGCCCGTCATCTGAGCGTGCATGCATGGCCAGGCCCTGTTACTGAGGTTAGGAATCACAGGGCCCCCCGCCGGGTCAAGGCTCCAGGACAGACCCACAGACAGCCACAGGCTGCAATGCTTGCCCTGAATGCACTATTAATCCCATGATGCTATTTTAAAATAATGGAGAACCAGTTTATTGGGAAAGGACAGTACAAAACCTCAAAATAAATCCAGCTAACAAGATGAAGTTTCTGATCTGGAGAGAACAGAAACGCTGCCCTCTTTAACATTTAGGCCATTGGATCTAGAATCTCCCTGCAAATTACTCTCAACTACTCAACTATCTAGATGAATGGAAGACAGCAGAGGTATGCAACGATTTAGATTTTACACATGACCTCAGAATGCAAAGAGCCTCAGGGGTATGCAAGATTTAGATGCATACGTCCAACCCCGCTGGTGTTTCTGGGTGCCCTACCCCAGATACTCTCACATAAAGCTTGCTCTACTGTCAGTGGGTAGGGGAGGCTTGGAATTTCACTACTCTGGAGGCAACTTTAACACACAATGATCACAAACATAGGACAGGGTTGGGTTGTTATATTACTAACTTGCAGGAGTAGGAGAGAGAGACACAGAGACCCCACCCTACCCCATTTCTCTGTAGGTCTCAAGGTCACTCAAGTCATCTTCATCCTCCTCCTCCTCTCTCCAGCACAATCAATCCTAACCGATCCTTGGTCAATTGAACACACATTTTCCTGTCCACCTAAGGTGCTCAAAGCACAAAATGACCAAAGGCATGGTTCAGGCCCTCCAGGAGTGGTAAAGATAAAGAAAAAAAGATCACTCCCCTTCCAGAAAATTAAGGGCTGCCGTGCCACGCCCTAAGATACAAACCAGAATCTGGCTTCTCACTCTGCTGCTTGAACCCAGTCACCTGTCTTCCTCCTGGGATGGGGTGGGAAGGGAGCAGGTGAAGGGCTCTGCACTAGGATTTTTCCTCCAGATCGAGATGGAAACAAGCAAACAGCACACAACTGGTACCACAGCATGGAGCCCGCGATGAAGTCAGCAGGCAGGTGCCGCCTTGCTCTCCTGCATCGCCATCATGCACAGCTGCATTGTACTTCTCATTCCGGTCAAATCAACGATAACTGTATCCTGCTCATCATGAAGTCTTCCGTTAAGGAAAGTCTGACTGATGCCTGCAGAGTGCCAAGTCCCCAGACAGCGCTGGGCCCGGGGGATTTGGCCCCGGATTCAGTCATTGATCCTGCCACACAAATGGAACGCTGTGTCTGTATAAAAAGGCTCCTACCTGAGGTTCCTTACTGTCATCTTCTACTCTCCATCTGCTCCTTACGACAGCCCTTGAGGGATGGAAATAGCATCTTCATTTTATAGTGGAACAAACTGAGGCTCAGAGAACAGGAAAGGGCCTCTTTCCCCAAAGGCCTCATCAGCCATAAACTTTCACTTTACATTGAAATATGTACAAGTGGTGAAGAAAGACTCTCATCTTGTTACTCTCTTGCTTAAGACCTTCTAAAAGCTCTCCCATGGCCTGAGGCAGTACTTCTCAATCCTGGCTACACATTGGAAATACCAGGAAATTGAAGAAATGCCTATGTCCTGGCCCCAACCCAGACTAATTAAGCCAGAATCTATGAGGGTGGAATTCAGGCTCCGCATTGGAGGTTTTTTTTTTTTTTTATTTAAAGCTGTTGAGGGATTCTCAAATGCAGTCAAGATGAAGCACCGCTGCCCTAAGGGATTCGTGTCAAGCTCCTTAACATCCCTTGCCAGGTTCTGTGCAGCCAGGCCCTCACTTATCTCTTTAGCCTCATCTCTTACCCCTCTCTCCCATCTCACCCTCAGCGCTTCATCCATCTGAGGCCAGCGTGAGCTTCTGCAGAGGATTACACATGCACACCTCTTAGCTTCAGTGCCCCACCATTTCCCTAGAATGCCCTTCCCTCTCCACCTGACTAATTTCTATTTTTTCTTTGAGACTGAGTTCAGCACAGCCTCCTCCAGGAAGGAAGCTTTCCCTGGTGATCCTCCCAGGCACTTTACATGAGCATACCCTATCACTCTAAGAGATCACGATTGATCTTTACTTGTCTCCTCCCTCACTGTAGTGTGTGCCTTGACCAGGTCACACCCTACACACCTTCTCAGTCTCAGGACACAGCACCAGAGCACTTACAAAGTCTGCTGGCCCAGAAAAATTAAAAGCACAGACTCACAGACGTACTTGTGCACCTATGTCCATAACAGCATTATTCACAATAGCCAAAAGGGGGAAATGACCCAATTTCCATCAACAGATGAGTGAATAAACAGAACATGTAATGGAACATTATTCAGCCTTAAAGAGGGAGAAAATTCTGACATATGCTCTAACATGGGTGAACCTTAAAAACATTAATGCTAAGTGAAATAACCCAGACACAAAAGAGAAAATATTATATGATTCTACTTGTATGAAGTACCTAGAATAGGCAAACTCAGAGAGAGACAAAGTATAATAGAGGTTACCAGGGGCTGGGAAGAAGAGGGGAATGGGGAGTTATTGTTTAATGAATACAGAATTTCTATTTGGGATGCTGAAAAAGTTCTGGAAATGCACAGTGGTGATGGTTGCACAACATCATGATTGTACTTCATGTCATGAAATTGTACATTTAAAAATGGCTAGGGCTTCCCTGGTGGCACAGTGGTTTAGAGTCCGCCTGCCGATGCAGGGGACACGGGTTCGTGCCCCGGTCCGGGAAGATCTCACATGCTGCGGAGCGGCTGGGCCCGTGAGCCATGGCTGCTGAGCCTGCGCGTCCGGAGCCTGTGCTCTGCAACGGGAGAGGCCACAACAGTGAGAAGCCCGCGTACCGGGGAAAAAAAAAAAAAAAAAAAGGCTAAAATGGTAAGTTTATGTTATGTATACTTTACCACAATAAAAAAAAAATCACTCACAAAAAGTTTGTTCAATAAATAAATCACACTGCACTTAAAAGAGATCTAAAGCTCCACCCCTGGCCTCTTGGACCCTATGTGATCAGGCCTCAGCTTTCCACTCTGATCTTATTTCCCTCCAACCCTTTCCCCATAATCATTCTACTCTGACCATACTGATCTCCTTTTTTATGCAAATACAACAGACTTGTTCCCTCAAGTTCATTGCAATTGCTTTCCATGACCACTCCATTACAAACTGCTAACCCTACCCCCACCACTCAAATTACTCTCTGCATTAGTTAAAAATAATATCAACTCATGTAACAGATAAAACCCAGAACCTCCAGGGTTTAGAACTGTCCTAAACTGTATGTATCAGAATCATCTGGAGGGCTTGTTAAAACCCAGATAGCAGGGCCCGCCCCTCCAAGTTTCTGATTCAGTATGTTTAGGGCAGAGCCCAAGGATCTGCATTTATATCATGATCCCAAGTGATGCTGATGCTATTGGTCAAAGGACCCTACTCTGAGAACCACAGGTTTAACAAATTAAAGTTTATTTCTCACCCACGTAACTATAAAATGCAGGCATGCCTAGTAGGGCAGCTTTCCTCCATGCAGTGATCCCGTCCTGTGGCTCCACTATTTTTAACAAAGGATGCCCAAGGTTTTCCTGGGAGTTGTCTCCATCCAAGCCAGCCAAAATGGAAAAGAGCCCAGAGGTCTACAAGTAGGAAGCTTTTATGGGCCGGGCCTGGAAGTGGCACACATCACTTCTTCCCCACATTTCAACAGCCAGAATTCAGTCAGATGGTCACAGCTGAACTGCAAGGAAATATGGGAAATATAGTCTATCTTTGTGTCCATGTGGAAGAGTAAATGGGATTGCGGATCAGCCTTATCCAGTGACCTCTTATGCTACCATATTTGTCTTCCTAGCCTTATCTCTACCTGATATTATATCGCATATTTATTTCCTTACCTTTTCATTGCCTTCCAGCATTAGGATGTAAGCTTCACGAGGGCAGGTGCTCTGTCTTGTCCACCACTGTGTCTTCAGGACCTAGCACAGTGCTTGGCACAAAGAAGGCACCAATAATTATTTCTTGAAGTACTAAATGCATTTTTCACAGTATACTCTGTCTGATGATCTCCTGTTTACCTTTTCTGTGAGATGTTCCTGAAGCCACATTCCTTTTCTTGCTTATGTCGCTGGGCCCCTGCCATCACAGCAGGCCTATGTTTATGCCAACGGATAGGACCAGTTATTCCAACAATACTAGGGACATTGTGGTGCCCTCTCAACTGCTCTGTCCTAAGCATGGCGGTCATGCTATCTTCCATCCCCAGTGTCCCTTTCTAGTTTACCCCAGTGGCTTTCTTTGTAAAGGAGAATAAAAAGCCCAAAGGATGTTCATTCCCAGCCAGGCTGAAGACCCATGAGCTGGTCTAGCACAAAACACACTCTAAACAGGGTAATGATAACTGAGACAAACAGCTACCCTGTGGGATTTGGACTAGAGGAGTTTGGAAAGTCATTAGCGAGAAATAAAAGAGTAAATATACAGAGGGAAGCAAGCCCACCATGACAGTGAAGTGGGGAGAGTCCAGAGGGAGAGAGTAACTGTCTTGGATCCTCACAATCTTCCTGTTTCCTTTGCAGAATGTCCTTTAAATAAACTCACTTTTTTAAGAGGGTCTAAATGAATCCCTGTTCCCCATTTGGTTATGAGCCTGACTAACTCAAGCCAGCACCTGTTGGCAAAATGGCCAACAGCTCAGTAAGGTGGCTCATTGAGTGGTTGTCACGTTCATGTGCCACTTAAATAGCTCAACAAAGTGACCTGCCCCACCCAGAGATGGCATCTCAGACTGTAACTATAAATAAGTTCAGGCCTCCTCTCCTCAAACTAAGAACACTGCAGCAGTTTCTTCACCCCCTTGGCTTGGCTCCTCTGCACCAGGCCACCAGATCCATCTTTCAGAAAGCACCACTTTCATGCTGTCACTTTCCTGCTCCAAACCCTCCACGGACTACAGAACTGATATTTAATTTGCATGCCTGTGATAAAAAATTCTCACAGGGGCTGCATGTCCATTGTCTCATTTAATCCTCAGAACCACCATGCAATTAGGACCTACCATCTTTATTTTGCAGCTCTGGTGATTGGGTCATGTAAAGATTGAATAAATTACCCACCAACCTGAAGCTAAGAACCAGCAGAGTCAAAGGAGAACCCCAGGTGTGCCTGTTTCTAAAGTCTCTCCTGTTTACACTATACATTCATTCCTTCATTCATTCACTCATTCATTCAAACATATACGTTGAGTGTCAACCATGTGCCAAGAATTGTGCTAGGTACTAGGATGACAACAGATCATTGTGGGAAGACAACTTTAAGAGTACTATGAGCAGAGTTCCCTGTGCCATACAGTAAGGAACTCTGCTCAATACTCTGTAATAACCTAAACGGGAAAAGAATTTGAAAAAGAATAGATACATGTATATGTATAACTGAATTACTCTGCTGTACACTTGAAACTAACACAACATTGTTAGTCAACTATACTCCAGTATAAATTTTTTAAAAAATTTAAAAAAAAAAGAACCTCTTCATAGAGCAGGGAATTCTACTCAAAACTCTGTAATGACCTATATGAGGACAGAATCTAAAAAAGAGTGGATATATGTATAGGTATAACTGATTCGCTTTGCTGTACAGCAGAAACTAACACAACATTGTAAATCAACTACATTCCAATAAAAATTAATTTTAAAAAATATCAAAAAAACAAAAGACTGCTATGAGACAATGAAGCATTTTCCACATTGGATGGGGAACATGGATGCTTAGGAAGTGGGCTGCAGGAGCTCCACGCCTAGCCTCATTGGTGAGGGAAGCCTTCCCCAAGGCAGTGTCACTTGAGTTGAGATCTGAAGGATGAATAGGAGTTAACAACCTGCTTTTCTTTAGGGAAAGTTATCCTGTGGTAAAGGGGCTGCCTAGTGCCTCATCTCTCACTGTGACTCTCCTAAACTGATGGGCTGCCAAGGAAGAGGGGAGAAGGAGGATGGAAGGGATGAAAAGAGAAACCAGAAAACCCTATTGTCAAATGATATTACCAAATATATTTTGTATTTTAACAACTCCTAACCTTTGGGTTTACAACAGTCCCTGTGTAATTTGAAACTAAAATCTATTTCCTTACCCAGCAGCATCTCTTCCCCCCCCCCCCCCCAACACACACACAGAGATGCACCACTCTCACTGCTGGTCCATTGGCAGTGCTAATTATGTTCTCCATAACACATTCCTGATTGCATAGAATTAAATAAACGTGTGGAGGTGACAGAACAAGACGAAATAGATGACTTACTTGACACACTGATCAGTTTGTTGGGCAGAGGGTGAAAACAGCAAATGTTACACATGCAGATTAGGATAAAAGGCCCAATAAAGTCACATGTTTTTAAAGATAAATACAATCAAACTGAAATAATTTTTGCAGTTTCTTCTATTATAAATGTGATCTGAACACACTGTCTTCCTGTTTTTCAGCCTTTCACAGGCTTCTGATTTACCTTCTATTTAAGATTCCACTAAATTAATAGAGAAAACTATTTCGATAGACTATTCAATTTTGCATTTGCAATTTGAAGGTTGCTTCACAATTGTAACTTCTACGATAGAGTGAAAGTAGAAGGTAGAAACACTTTTACTCTGTAAGAGCTTTACCAAGTAGGGAAGGGACAAAGATGAAAAAACAAATTCTCTATAAGGAGCCAAAATAGAAAATCTAGGTGAATAAGCCAGACGATAAACCCAAACTGAATTAGTTGAATTTCATAAGGGAATAAATAGTTGTGACAATGGGATGTCCCCAAACCAGAAAGCCCAACTTGTGGTTGGGTGATGCCTCCCTTGAAAAGTGAAAGTCTTTGTTAACTATAGTCATATGCACGTACACTGTAGCTAGGTGCTCACCAAATCTCACTTCCTTTTTTCCTGGCACCACCTTCCCTCCTCACATTCCCAGCCCCCGCCCTGCAACTGATCAAGTGCAGAACTGAAACTGGGTTCTGGCCAATAACCAATGTGAATGGCGTTCCTAGGGGAGTCTGGGACAAGGAATGACTGCGCACAGTCATACCAACCCTGCACACACATCTGCTCTGACCCGCATTAGACTAAAGGTGAGGGAGCAGATGCACGAAGTGACTGAGGTTTGGTGTGTTTTTACAGCAGTGGACCAACCTTAAGTGATACCCACCAGGGGGAGAAAGGAAACAGGGTCCTCCAGAGTAGACTATGATTTTATAGGTCATGAGTGGGTTAGCTGCAGATGTCCTAAATTGTTTCACTAGACACTGCTAATGTCCTTCATGTATCAGTGTCTACAGGATAAAGTCCCAGACCTCTAATATTGGTACCTCACTCTCCACGGCGTCATTCTTGCCTACCTCCTTAACTTCAGCTTCAACCGCCATCTACCCTCTGTTAGAACCATCCTGCATCACATGTGTATCCAGAACAAGCTCCAGCTGTACGCCTTTATGCATAATCTCCCGTCTTAAGGCCTGCCCTTCCCCTTTTATCTGTCTCCAAAATCCATAATCATCCTTTCAAGCTAAGTCTGAAACCTGGTCTCCCTAGGAAACATGCTTCTTAAGCTGGGATAGAGTAAGCTTTGATCAATGTTGCTCAATACTGTTACACGTGGGGGAATCCAGGTGTGCTCTGGAGCAGCGAAGGGGAAATGGGGAGAAAACGTGCTCAAATAATGGACGTTGCACCCCCCCGCACAGTTTTAGTCAAGACGGCCCAGGGATTCAACCCTGGTAATTTACTGGTTCCTTGCCATGCAACGCTCAGTCTCTCCTTGCTCAGTGCAGCCGCCAGGAGGGAAACGGCGTGGGAAGATAGGAGTAGTTTTCATCTTTATTCTCATTTGCCTTTGTCCATTTTCTCACCGCCCTCTTCCTTTCATTTGTATTTTGTCTTAGCTGCCAATTTTGGGCTTAATTGGTAGAATACAGAGAAGCTGAAGTAAAACAACGCTCAGCAGAATATAAAGAGAAAAGGAACAAAAACAACAACAAAAAAGGGAAGGCATGAATGGCAGCCTCGACTCTAACCATAATCAGAGAAGCTGGTTGGTGTGGCACCAGAACATACATGGCCTCCCAGTGAAGGAGACTCACGGTTCATTTGCTGCTCCATTTTCTCACAGCACAGATAATTTACCTGTGTGACGATTGCATCCTGCCCCCGGGCTCTCAGCAACTCTTCCCAACCTACCATTGTATCTTGAATTTGGGAAATGTGTCTGCATTCAGACAAAATGCTGAAGATAACTTGGGAGGCAAGGAAATCTCATTTCCCCTCCAACGCAGTGGCAGACTTGGGTTCAATCTATGAAAGTCAACTGGTAGATCTGCGTAAGTCTTCTAATTAGAGATATTCAGTTAGCGGGCACAGGTTCCGCTTGTATTCCAGGTTTAAAAAAAAAAAAAAATCAATGTCCACACACAGGAAAAAAACTGAGCACTTATTCTGAAGCCACAAATTGCAGCAGGGCCCTGCACAGAAAACCAGAGGGGCTGTAAGTCAGTGCAAAACTACCACCTCATGAAGAAGAATGATTAGAAGGAATGGGCAGAACTTTCACCTCCAGGTCACAAGCTCAAAATGCAGCCCAGCCCTGCCTGTATGATGTTTATAAACCACTGACAGTCCATATGAAAAGAGCTGGCTCGAAGACTATATTTTTACCAGAAATGATCGTTCAGCTGAGAGGCTGAAAAACAGTAGGATCGCCCAAATGAACTCACCTACTCAGCTCCTAAAGGTGTATTCCAGCTGGCATGGCAGAGTCAAATTGCACACTGTATAAAGTTCATTTCCAGAGTTCCTGAGCCAGCTCTGTGGCAGCGGACCTTGGAAAGGTGAGACTTCCAGACAGGAATTCAGTTCAGTGCTTGCCTCACCTCCGGACTTTCAGTCACGGAGTCAGAAATAGGGAACAGAAAACACAAAGGCAAGGCTTAATCTCCTTCCTCTGGGCTCCCAGGGCTCAAATTCCTCTGGAGTACCAAGTCTAACTAGCACCTACAAACTAGATCTAAAGATGCGAAGGATGATCGAAAAATTTTTAAGCTTTGTTTAAATAAGAAACTAATATTTATTAAACCATAACCACGTGACAGGCACTCTCTGAAGTGCTTTCCTAGACTTTATTCATTCTACACACATTTAATTCAGAGACACTAAGCAAAAGAACAAAAATTAAAAATTGGGATTCATGGATGAGGGAATAGACTCCTTGATGCAAAGGAATCTGCTGGCATCTTTACTCCTAAAGTTGTGGGGCAATTTTTACCTTTGTCTCACTCCAAAGAGCATTCTAGGCAACTGAGAGTAAGGTGGTATCACCATCACCATCATCTGCCTTTTACAGAGTGGAGACTAGGCCGAAAGAATAGAAGTACAATGCCCAAGATCACACAGCTAGAAAGTGGAAGAGCCCATAACTCAACATAGACATCAAGCCACTGCTTTCTGCTTTATATCATGCCACCTCTTACTATGGTTCAGAAATGCTTTCTCCTAGCCCAGGTTTACCCAAGAGCTAGGCTACACCAAAATGGAGATAGGAGGATACCTGGTACTGTTCTAAAAACCAGAGTAAAAGAAAAAATAGCTTTTTTTTTTTTTCCTTTCAGCATGACAACCTGAATCACCCAAACTGGGCAGTGCTAGCTCTGGGAATACCAAGTCCTCTTGCCCTAAGACTTAGTTTTCACGTGGGATTAAAAAAATTAGCAAACATTTCACAATATACAAAGCATAATCAGAACACTGCAATCTTGCTATGTGAGTGGCCAAGAAGAAATGTCCTTTCCTTTTGAGAAAGTCCAAGGCAGGGTGTGCCTTGGTGTGGCAGGGTGGAGAGGGCCTAGCAGCTGCATCAAGCAGATCTCAGATTGAATCCTGAATCCACCACCCCTGGTTGGTTCCCCAAGTCTGGGCATATTAACAACAGTGTCCACAAGTGTGGATGGGTGGTGATAAAGTCCACTTTGCAAGATTGTTGACCAAATGCCTGTAACGCACTGAGAAGCATCCCAGGACATGGGGAGAACTCAATAACTGGATACCATGATCTTTTTGCTAGTTACTGGTCCTAAGCCTCTGGGAATTGCTATGCAGCAGAAGAGCAATTTTACAGCATGTTCCACGGAATTCCCTATTCTAACTACCCAGAAACAGCATAGTGCTCATCTCTTGAGGCACACACACCCCTGCTGCCTCTGAGCATTCACTCACTGTGCATTTCTAGGGCCAACCATAAAGGCTAAAAAACCCTCAGAAGTCACAGAGACGTTGTTTTTTATAGAGTGCGATTCCCTGACCCAAATCAGTCTTTTTGCCTTTGAATCAGTTTATGCTACCAGTTATTTAGCAGATTGATTGCTGCTATGGCAACTGCACATCCCTTCGCACAGACACAGGCAGAAGTCCTTGATACAATCCTGGCTTAGTCTCTCTGGCTGCATTCAGTCCATGCCAAAAATTAGAGAATACTGGGAAAATTAATTGCCTTCTGCACTATAGGCACTGGGGCTGCATTGTGGTGCAAAGAACAAATGAAGCCTGATGTGTGTCCTTCTCGCCCAGCAGCCCACAAGGAGGGAGAACCGAAGTCCCCAGCCGGGCTGTGGCCACACTGCTCACCTTTGGTTTCCACGGTTTCTGCCAAGTATCAATGAAAGATGTACCCAGAGACTGCAAAGGCCACTTGGCAGTGCTGTGATCTTTCAGGAAAGCTTTCCACTTACGGTAGGAAAAGAACACACTTCTCCTTGTGTCATAAAGAGCTGGATACAGATTCTGAGTACCACTTCCTAGCTGCATGGCCCTGGGAAAATCCCTTAAACCCTAAAACCTCAGTTTCCTCATCTATGACAAGAAATTAAGAATAGTCTCTCTTCCCCCCCTGGTTGTTACCAATATGGTATGAAACCACAACCCTGGCACTAGATGGAATCTGATAGCTCTCAGTTCATTTTTCCTTCTTATCTTCTCTCTTTGGTTTTCTTTAAATTTTTAAAAATCTGTTCTGCCTGATGAGCAAGAGAGATGATTAGACTCATTAGGAGCTGGTTCCACGCAGTCCTCTAAACATTTCTGATTTGAAAGCTTGAGCCTCAAGTTCTGCTAAGTGTGTCAAATTTTCTTTACAATGTAGGTCAGTGTTTTAGGCTAGTTCCAACTCAAGGACAGGCTGGATCCTCCAAGCGAGGTTTGCTCTGTCCTGTTCTGTCACCTCCAGTGTCTCCCCTTATCCACCAGATCAACCTTCTTTAAAAATGGCAATTTGTCAGCATGAATGAAGCTGGAAAGCTAGAGTGTAAATATGGAATGGTACCCTTCCCTAAAAGAGCCCCTCATCTCACAGATTCTGAGAGTGGGTGAGGCTGCGATCTCTGATTGCTGAGGAACCCACGTTATTAGCAGACATGCTATTTCTGTATCTGGAGGTGCCTGGAGCACTTACAGAAATTCTTTTAAACCATATGTTGTTTTTATGTTTTAACACTCTGTATGTGTATGTAATTTGCATAAATACAAAAATAAATAGCTGTCCTGTGTTTCTCTGAAGGTTGTAAACTCCAAAGAAAGAGGTAGCAATCTTCCCATATATTGGCCTTAATGACACAGCACTTGATATGCAGCGATCAGTAATGCCGCCCAAACTGACTTTGAGATTTAATAGTTAATACTTTGTGATGCGAATATTCTCACTTTATGTTCTTTCTATCAGCAAGGATGAGAAAGAATGTGGTGCAATCAGATGTAAGACCAGAAGCATCACCATATCATAAACCAACACCACTTTCATCAGCTCCCTCTGAAGATCCCAGGGTTCAGGGCCAGTCTGTGATACAATAGTTCATATACTGCTTTGCTTTGTTCACAGGATATAAGCAGAGACAACTGGTGACCTGGGACAACAACATAAAGTCAGAGAGACCTGGGTTCTGGATTCTAAGCCTTTCTAAGTCTCAGGTTCATCTTCTTTAGAATTGATAACATGTGCATTATTTACCTGGCAAGGCTAAGGGTGCAAACTCTGCAGTTAAGAGTATCTGGGTTGGACTCCTGAGCTGACCTCTTAGAGCCAAGTGACCCTGAACAAAGTGTCTTTACCTCTCTACGCTCCAGGCTCCTCATCATCGGAGGACTGGAGGTGATCACAGTCCTATCTCACAGAGCTATTGTGAAGGTGAATTCCGATGGCCTACATGAAGTGCTTAACGCAGGCCTGACACACGGGAGAGCTCAATAAATGTAGCTCACAGGAGTCACCGCAGGAGGAGTGAATGACATACAGCCATAAGAAGCCTGGCTCTTAGTAGGTTTTTTAAAAAATGGAAACTTCAAACGACTAAAAATTGTGCCGTCAAGAAAATTCCCCAGATACCACTGCAAACCTCTTTAGAATAAAAAAGTTGGATATGGGCTTCCCTGGTGGCGCAGTGGTTGAGAGTCCGCTTGCCAATGCAGGGGACATGGGTTCGTGCCCCGGTCCGGGAAGATCCCACGTGCCCCAGAGCAGCTAGGCCTGTGAGCCATGGCCACTGAGCCTGCGCGTCCGGAGCCTGTGCTCCGCAACGGGAGAGGCCACAACAGTGAGAGGCCTGCGTATCGCAAAAAAAAAAAAAAAAAAAAAAAAAAAAAAGTTGGATAGGCTCCCATTATGATAAGACAGGAACCCTCTTTTAAATCCATCTTCTCACTGAAATTGTTTCAGCATTCAGAGCAGGAAGGGGAGAACAGGGCCTGGCCTGTGTGCCGCCTCTCTGTTCGGAAATGATCCTGCCGGATCACACAAACCAGGAGCTTTCTACACACTTCTCAGCCCCGGGAGGGCGCGATTACTGGCTGCCACCAAGGATGTGGAAGAGAGGAAACAAAAGGCCAATTTTTAAATGAATCGGTGTAACAGGACAGTGACCCCAAACCCCTCCCCTCAAACCCCATCAACTGACAAGTTGACCAACCACCCCCTGAGAGCAACGGGGAAGTTTACTTTAACGAAGTGGTCATTTCTGAGGCCAGTAAGGCAGTTCCATAAGAGTTAAGGCAATAAATAAAATAATGATTTTTATAGACACCTAGCATAGATCAGATTGCTGGTCATGCTTTTTGTTTTGTTTTGTTTCTTCAAAGATATACCCACACACCTTTGGCAGTGTTATCCTCAAATGACTAGATGTTACTTCTAAGCTGCAAGACCTCAGGCGCTATCTGTCCTCACCCAAACCCAACTGTCTACCATCTTCGGCACCAAACATACCCCTGAAGACAAAAATGGCCCTTCAGTTCCTGAGTCGTTTAAACTGAAAAACCAGCTGAAGTGCCATTCCCAAAATAAAACAGAAACATGGCCACTGGCATGAAATATTTACAGCTGTGAGATAGAAAAAAAAAAAAAAAAAAGCATCCCTTGACCTGGCAGGCAGGGGAATGATGCAGTTGCACAAACAGGAGAGAAGAGCTTTACCCCAACACTGTTCTCTCTTCTGGAGTCCCGACGTGCAGCTGTCACATAAGCCAGACCCAGGAGTTGTCTTCAGCTGCTTCCTTCCCTCCCCACTATATCCAATCACTGACTTGGTTCCGTCTAGTTCATGACTGGACGCCATCTCAGGTGTCTGTGCCCTGCTTGCCTATGGGATGCCCTCCACAGTTCAGTGTCCCGTGTCTCACCGCCGACTGACACAGCCACCTCCCTCACGGGTCCTCCTCCATCCTCCATCTCCCTCTCTGCAATGGCTTCTCACACTGCAACAGCGTCACTTCAAAGGTCCTTCAAGGTCAGGCCCCTACCTACATCTCCAGTTTTATCCTTTGCCCAGCCCCGAACCCCCTCCCAGCCCACCATACTCTATTCCTCCCGAACCACGTCGTATGTGTGTGTACTTTCATGCTGTGGGGCATGCTTTTCTCTCTGCGTGGTTATCTCAGTCCTGACACACCCTCCTCCTCCTCCTTCAATGCTCAGCTTTTCTTTATCATTTCTGGATTCCCCCAGTTAGGTTAGTCCCTCCCTATACTGTGCTCACTTTGTCCATTTATGCACTTTCATTATAGCACGTTTCAGACTGTATGGCAATCGTTTATACATCCACTCCTGTTCTTTGTTCTTTATGTGATGGTCAGTCAGGAGAGGCTCAGGAAAACTAAGGTGATTATACTTACAAGACCCAGAAACAGGAGGCACCACGTGCCGCATAGGGTCTCGGGGGGTAGCACCGGGTGTCGGTCAGGAGGCAGAAGACAGGAGGAAGGAAAAGTCTAGAACAGAGTCTTAACTGGGGGTTTCCTCAGGAAAGGCAAGGCAGGGCAAACATTTTAGGATTGGCTAGTTTGAACAGTATCTTCAGGCTTTAAGCTATATGGCGGTCCCTAGTTGTCTGGTAGGGGGCTCTGGGATGATTAGGGTAGGAGAATATTGCATCCTGGGGTGTCCAGGACAGATGAAGGAGGTATGGCTCTGGATTGCTTAGTCTGCTTTATCAAAGGCATGTTCCCGGCTGAGCCCTTTGCTATCTCTAAGAATTGGCTAGTCCCTGAAGGGCCAGTCTCTCTCCAGCCAGAAGGGTTTTTAAGATGTCAAAATATCATAATATCTAGAAAATTAAAAATATAAATAGTACAATTCCCAACCCCCAAACTAAAACCTGGGCTCTTCCCGACTAGATGCTAGGCACTGGGCTTCTAGCAGGGTGTCTAGAAGGGCTTGTATTCTACTGATACACTGATACGTACTAGTTTACTGGTTTTCTACAGCTGGTTCTTTCTGATTAGTCAATGCCCTTCCCATACTGGTTAGTAAATATTTTAAATATCATCCCAGATTACAACTGCCTTATATCTGTTATCACAGCCTTGTGAGGCATGTACTATTATCCACATTTTAGAAATCCACAAACTAGTCTCAGAGATGTTAAATAACATGCCCAAATCACAGAGTACTAGTAAACTGCAGAGCCAGAATGGGACGCTACATTTGCCCATGCCGGAACCCGTGTTCTTCCTTCTCCATCACATTGCCTCTTTGCTTTTTTGTTTTTTCTTCTAGATTCAGGCATCCAGAACAGTGCACAGCATCCAGTAGGCCTTCATTAAACAATTTAATGAATTAAGGTATAAGTAGCAGTGAAATCAAATATTTCTTTGATTTCTTTGAAAAACCAAACTTTTCCCATAGCTGATCTACTCAATGGAACAAAAAGGTGGGAGGTCCATACCTCCATTTTAACCAAAAGACATCTCACAGTAAGAACTGCTTACTTCTTCAAAATGCAATATATTCTTACCAATAGGAGCGCTTTCATTACAATAGCTACTTCTAGAGTGCCTACAGTGGAGTGTGCCCTGTGCTAAGAGCCTCGTGTTCATCATCTCATTTCATTTTCCTACTAATTCTGCAAGTCAGAAACTGTATCTTTATCTTCATTTTCCATGAGGAACCATAGGCTCAGAAAGGGTATGTAATATGACTAAGGGTTCAGAGCTGGTAAATGGCAGAGCAGGGATCAAAAGCAAGGTCAGACTAGCCAAAATACCTGCCCTTTCCACTCTGCCACACAGCCGATTTCTTTCACATCCATGTATCATTTGCAGGATGAGTGTATAGGGCAGGAAATGGGACTTCTTACTACCTGGAGGTCTCCAAGACAAAAAGGTGCTACATCACCACTAAGTAGCCTTGTCGGTAATGGACTACTGTAGCTTCCGTCTTCCGGGCCCAATGGGACGCTTGGTCATGGGCTCAGGACACATCTCCTGCTGGAATCTTATTAGTGCTTCCTCTGCACAGATAAGATGGTGTATTGTGTTAAATTGACTGACACAAACAACCATGTTTTATCCAGAAATAGAAAATGCAATTTTCTTTGGCAGAATAGAACTCAGGAAGTGGTGGGGTTGAAATGTCATGCATGGAACAAAGGTTTGGCAGAGGAGAACGGTTAAAGTCAATCCCCTACAGGGGGTAGAAAACAAAGGTCTACAGTAGTCTATAGCAATTATCCACCCAAAGTCACACTATAGAATTGGGAGTCACTGCTACTTAAAACTCTTTAAAAAAAGGAAAGAAAGAACATTCCCCCACCCCATAATGTTAATGTTTTATATACATGAATCATTTGGAAAGATCACAGATACACTGCTGAAAATAAAAGAGAGAACACCATCGACATATTCTCATCTCTAGTGGTAGGAAATGACCTTTTCATATAAGAATAAAGTAGGGAGAAGCCAAAACTGCTCTCTCAACACAAACCACCATGAGCGTATTACTACTCTGACATGTATACCAGAGGAAACTAGAATTGAAGTTAAAAATGAAGGATTATCCATCACTCATATCCTCTGGTCAGTAACCTTCTCTTCAAGTGTAATGTCCACTCACATTGTTACAGTTTCACAAATCTCAAATCACTGTATGACTTTTCTGGGATTATTTTGGGGTTTGTTTGTTTGTTCTGCAGCAAGGTTTTCCTATTACATTCTACCTAAGATTATAAATCTTCCAGTTCCTACAACTGATGTTTTGTCCCAATCCCCATATTGTTTTTAATTCTGTGACACTCTCCATTCAGACCAAGGGGAAATTGTTAACAGGAAACATAAAACAAAGACAGCAGAATACTGGCTTTTAGGGTCAAATACAAAGATACGGAATAAAATAGAAAGATTTAACAAACATAGTTTATCAAGGAACAGTCAAGAAAGTACGAAAGAACAAATGATCTGTCTCTGAGAAGAAACCCTGCATTCTGTCTGCCTGGCCAAGTCCAGGGAAAGACCAGATGGTTTATGGAGACCCTGTTTCCTGTTCAACTGAAGACAGAAGAAAGTATGTACATCATAGCAAAAGAGATGAGAATTGGAGATCGGCCTTTCATTTATTGATTTGTTTATTGGGTTGGTTGGTTTATGTAACACAAGATGGCAAATAGAAGTATTAGGTACAAATAGTGAGGAAATCATTTAAAAGCAAAGATATATGTGGCATGGTTTAGCCTTGATTAGATGTGGAAGCAGAAGGATTAGGGTAAAAAAATAAACTGGGTCTAAGTTTCACAGAGTCAAATAGGTCCTCCTCCTTTATAACCTACATATAGTGTGATTTTAATAGTGATTTCCCACATCTAAAGCCTTTTCTTTGCTGGGTCTCCTCCTAAAAGTCACTTCTATTAAATATAGATTTGGTTTCTAAGTCACTTCCAGCTCATGTTCTCAATTCCTTTTTATCTTGAACAAGTCATACCACACCTTCTGAGTATTAACTGTCCCCAGGAGCCCATGTCCCTGACTTAATATGTTGTGAAATGAGAGAAAAGGACTATAAGGTGTCCTGACTTCTCAGAAAAATTAGTCTATAAAAATTGTAAGAGTTTTAATACAGATAAAATAATTTTACCGTTTAAGTGGGATGAATCTTAGAGAATTTGAGTTTTCTTTTGGAAGGAAAATGCTACAAAGACAATACTGATGAGAAAAGAGCATAGCTGCATTGCCTTGAGCAAGTCGCTATATTCTCTTGGGGTCTCAATTTGCTCATCTGTAAGATGGAGGGGTTCCCAAAGTTAACAGAAGGAAAGAAATCATAAAGATCAGATCAGAAATAAATGAAAAAGAAATGAAGGAAACGACAGCAAAGATCAATAAAACTAAAAGCTGGTTATTTCAGAAGATAAACAAAATTGATAAACAATTAGCCAGACTCATCAAGAAAAAAGGGAGGAGACTCAAATCAACAGAATTAGAAATGAAAAAGCAGAAGTAACAACTGACATGGCAGAAATACAAAGGATCATGAAAGATTACTACAAGCAACTATCTGCCAATAAAATGGACAACCTGGAAGAAATGGACAAATTCGTAGAAAAGCACAACCTTCCGAGACTGAACCAGGAACAAATAGAAAATATACATAGACCAATCACAAGCACTGAAATCGAAACTGTGATTAAAAATCTTCCAACAAACAAAAGCCCAGGATCAGATGGCTTCACAGGCAAATTCTATCAAACATTTAGAGAAGAACTAACACATACCCTTCTCAAACTCTTCCAAAATATAGCAGAGGGAGGAACACTCCCAAACTCATTCTACGAGGCCACCATCATCCTGATACCAAAACCAGACAAAGATGTCACAAAAAAAGAAAACAACAGACCAAAATCACTGATGAACATAGATGCAAAAATCCTCAACAAAATACTAGCAAACAGAATCCAACAGCACATTAAAAGGATCATACATCATGATCAAGTGGGGTTTATCCCAGGAATACAAGGATTCTTTAATATACGCAAATCAATCAATGTGATACACCATATTAACAAATTGAAAGAGAAAAACCATATGATCATCTCAATAGATGCAGAAAAAGCTTTTGACAAAATTCAATACCCATTTAAGCTTAAAAACTCTCCAGAAAGTAGGCATAGAGGGAACTTACTGCAACATAATAAAGGCCATATATGACAAACACACAGCCAACATTGTTCTCAACGTGAAAAACTGAAACCATTTCCACTAAGATCAGGAACAAGACAAGGTTGCCCACTCTCACCACTATTATTCAACATAATTTTGGAAGTTTTAGCCACAGCAATCAGAGACGAAAAAGAAATAAAAGGAATCCAAATTGGAAAAGAAGAAGTAAAACTGTCACTATTTGCAGATGACATGATACCATACTTAGAGAATCCTAAAGATGCTACCAGAAAACTACTAGAGCTAATCAATGAATTTGGTAAAGTAGCAGGATACAAAATTAATGCACAGAAATCTCTTGCATTCCTATACACTAATGAAAAATCTGAAAGAGTAATTAAGGAAACACTCACATTTGCCACTGCAAAAAAAAGAATAAAATACCTAGGAATAAACCTACCTAAAGAGACAAAAGACCTGTATGCAGAAAATTATAAGACCCTGATGAAAGAAATTAAAGATGATACAAACAGAGGGAGAAATATACCATGTTCTTGGACTGGAAGAATCAACATTGTGAAAATGACTATACTACCCAAAGCAATCTGCTGATTCAATGCAATCCTTATCAAACTACCAATGGCATTATTCACAGAACTAGAGCAAAAAATTTCACAATTTGTATGGAAATACAAAAGACCCCGAATAGCCAAAGCAATCTTGAGAAAGAAAAATGGAGCTGGAGGAATCAGGCTCCCTGACTTCAATACTACAAAGCTACAGTAATCACGACAGTATGGTACTGGCACAAAAAACAGAAATATAGATCAATAGAACAGGACAGAAAGCCCAGATATAAACCCATGCACATATGGTGAGTAATCTATGACAGAGGAGGCAAGGATATACAATGGAGAAAAGACAGCCTCTTCAATAAGTGGTGCTGGGAAAACTGGACAACTACATGTAAAAGAATGAAATTAGAACACTTCCTAGCACCGTATACAAAAATAAACTCAAAATGGATTAAAGACCTACATGTAAGGCCAGACACTATAAAACTCTTACAGGAAAACAAAGGTAGAACACTCTATGACATAAACCACAGCAAGATATTTTTTGACCCACCTCCTAGAGAAATGGAAATGAAAACAAAAATAAACAAATGGAACCTAATAAAACTTAAAAGCTTTTGCACAGCAAAGGAAACCATAAACAAGATGAAAGACAACCCTTAGCATGGGAGAAAATATTTGCAAATGAAGCAATTGACAAAGGATTAATCTCCAAAATATACAAGCAGCTCATGCAGTTCAATATCCAGAAAACAAACAACCCAATCCAAAAAAAGGCAGAAGACCTAAACAGACATTTCTCCAAAGAAGATATACAGATTGCCAATAAACACATTAAAGGACGCTCAACGTCACTAATCATTAGAGATGCAAATCAAAACTACAATGAGGTATCACCTCACACTGGTCAGAATGGCCATCATCAAAAAATCTACAAACAATAAATGCTGGAGAGGGTGTGTGTGGAGAAAAGCGAACCCTCTTGCACTGTTGGTAGGTATGTAAATTGATACAGCCACTATGGAGAACAGTATGGACATTTCTTAAAAAACTAAAAACAGAACTACCATATGACCCAGCAATCCCACTACTGGGCATATACCCTGAGAAAACCATACTTCAAAAAGAGTCATGTACCACAGTGTTCATTGCAGCTCTATTTACAATAGCCAGGACATGGAAGCAACCTAAGTTTCCCTAGACAGATGAATGGATAAAGAAGATGCGACACATATATACAACGGCATATTACTCAGCTATAAAAAGAAACGAAATTGAGTTATTCGTTGTGAGGTGGATGGACCTAGAGTCTGTCATACAGAGTGAAGTAAGTCAGAAAGAGAAAAACAAATACTGTATGCTAACACATATATATGGAATCTAAAAAAAAATTAAAAATTGTTCTGAAGAACCTTTCGGCAGGACAGGAATAAAGATGCAGATGTAGAGAATGGATTTGAAGACACAGGGAGGGGGAAGGGTAAGCTGGGACGAAGTGAGAGTGGTGGCATGGACACATATACACGACCAAATGTAAAATAGATAGCTAGTGGGAAGCAGCTGCATAGCACAGGGAGATCAACTCAGTGCTTTGTGTCCACCTAGAGGGGTGGGATAGGGAGGGTGGGAGGGAGACGCAAGAGGGAGGGGATATGGGAATATATGTATACATATAGCTGATTCACTTTGTTATACAGCAGAAACTGACACACCATTGTAAAGCAATTATACTCCAATAAAGATGTTCTAAAAAAAAAAAAAAGATTGACGGGTTCAGCAGTGTGAGTACCCTTAAGTCTCTTTCTGGTTATAACATGTATGAATTAAATCAAAGCTAAAATTAGAACTTAGAGTTCAAGCTTTTTAGTTGTCTGCTTAGGACATTTTAAAGAGCTGTTTTCTCTTTGGAATTGCTGTATGTGCCTGAGAGATACATTTAAAATTCAGGAGAGAAAAACTGTCTCTTCCTTGCTTTCCCCCCAGCCCCAGTCCAGTTGTTGGATAATAAAAACCAACAAGATAGGTAAGGTCCAAGACAGACCCTTTTTCTGGCCTCTCCATTCAATGGACTCTCAGAATTATTCTGGTTTCTGAATAAGATGATTCCTTCTTTCACCTCCAACACCTATCTTTCTGGTCAACCATTAAAAGGGATGAAGCAAAAGCACTGCCCAGCAAGAAACTCCTGCAGCTGGCAGAAATGAAAAGCAAAGATCTTCCCTCACAGGTCAAATCTAACTGACACAACACAGATAATGCTGAGCTGCAAGAGAAAAGGCAGACAGACTCACAAGCAGTTGAAACTACAGAGAAACTATTTTGAGTTCCTTTCACCAAAAATTGTAACATATTCGTGCTTTGTTATCAGAGCCTCCTGGAACTCGCTAGCTTTTCCTTATTAATAATATTATTACTGAAAGATTTGTTTTCAACTTGTTAATCAACTCTTCCCTGATTAGCTGGAATATTCTTACTCTTTTCAAAACCTGCTGTCATACTATAGTGCTCCATCTGAGCCCTGGGGGCAGCCTGAAACAACAGCTTCTTTTTCTCATTGTCGTCCAGGAGAGTTGAAGAGCCCACCTGAATAGAGCTGGAGTTATGTGAAAAGTCTCCTGTTTCCTTGCAGCCCCAGGGCTGTTTCAGAGAGAAAGTGACCTAGGATCTGCTATTTGGCATACAGCGTGCTGTTGAAAGCGTACAGGGCTTGCCCAGAACTGGCTTCCCCCTCACAGTCCGGCTCAAAATGGGAACAGAAACGCCTGTGTGGCCAACGGAAGCATCAGCTTTCGCACTGCAGGCTTCTTCAGCAGCTGGGGACAGTGATACTCAGAGAGTTTGCACGAAAGTAAAAAACTCTACATCCCTGTCTCAAAGTTTCAGTGGAAGAGAGGCACACCGGTGGACAACTATGAAGGAAAACGGTCGAGGGTATAGAACTGGGGAACTCGATCCTCAAAGTAGGAGACATTTTAAATGAGGGAGACTGGAGTGGCCTAGAAATTCTTTGGAAATTCGGGAGAGTGGCCACCCTTCTTCCTGGTGCAAGAAATTGGGGGTTGATGGGAAGATCAACCTTCACAGCAGAACAATTTGGCAGAAACTATCCTGAGGAAGATGAAGATTTTAAATTCTTGCTGAATAGCATTTTGATAAAAGGTTGGGGGAATAAGTAATTGTTAACAAAGCAAGGAAACATTTCTGAGTGCACGATGGAAAAAATCCAGAGGAGCTTTACTATTTGGAGGAACCAGAGGTCAGGAATGGTGGAGTAATCAGGGAATTGGGGCTTTAGAGAGGATAGACAATTTGACAGGAATGGAAGGCCATGGCTTGTTGGAAGTGACTAGCTTAATTGGCCTTACTTTGGCCAATAAGCTAAACTTTCCAAAGTTCAAGAGAGAGAGTGGGAACTGCCATGCATTAGAAGTATATGTACTGGCAGGGGCAGAAAAGAGGTCTGTGGTTTACTTTTAGAGAAAATAAAATACTACTTGGGGCTGGAAGATGACCATGCACATAAACCCGTAAATAGTAGATAAAACTAGAGTCGCTATTTGTGCTGAGCCCTCCATGCCTGCTGCTGTGGAGCCTGGCACATGGTTAGGAAATGGGGTCCATGAACTCTGTCAAGGAGTTATAAAGATCGAACATGTTGCTCTTCCTGAGGAATATAAAATCATATTACTAAATTCTAACCTTGATGGAATTCTGCGTTCAATAAACTTTCAACATGCTTTAGTAGAATAAGTAACAACCTGGGAGTCAGAAGACTTGAATTCTGGTCCCAGCACCCCCTTCACCCTTGAAGGAGAAGATTCCCAAATTCAGTGCTGGCATTTCCTCCCCTCTCTGCTCCTCCTCAAGTTGATTTCTGCTTCCACCCTTCTGACAAATCTACTCAAGTGAAGGTCACCAGTGACTCCTTCCTGCCACGTTTGCTATCAATGGATATTTTTAGTCTTAACATGGGACCCTTTCCTCCTTTGGTTTCCCATGAACCAAATTTACCTGTTTCTCCTCCACTGGAACCACTCCCCAGTACTAAATTCTGGTAATGCAGGACCCATTACTCAATCATCTTTGTACTTCAGGCAAGAGTGAAATCAGTGTTTAAAAAATAATTGAATAAGATGTTTTTTTAATCACTAAGCCTCTTTTTTTTAAATCTTTTCAAATTAAAAGTTTGGACTTCAAACTCTAAAATACATGATTTCATGATGATCTTAGAGTGGCTTTATGGATTCAAGGATCAAGAATTCAATTCAGGAATCAAATTCAGGGAAAGACTCACTCAATAGAAGATTCTGGAATTTATTCCATGAAAAGGATAAGTGAGAATATAGTCTCCTCTCCGTTTTCAAGGTCCCAGAAACAAGGTGTCAGCATTTGTAGGTTACTGATACCAAAGCTTTGGATATGTAGTACCATCTGCTTAATAAATAGATAGGCATTAATGCACAGATACATAATATACAGAAAAACTAAATGTAATGGCTTTCATGTCACCATTATCTCATTCTCTTTAGAATGTGATCTAACTTACTATGTTGTATATTGTAATAAAATTCAACTTCAATTTGAGTAAACAGAACTGTTCTTTTTAGCAGTATCTACTTATGATGTTTAATGATAATTATACAGATCTGTTTATATAAATACATTAAAAAAGGTTCTGCTGTTTCTATGTCAATGCATTTGTTATGACTTGGTACATAATTCCTTACACTCATGCTTTTTAGAGTATAAAAATAACACTTCCCAATTACAATAAAATTAGAATAAAGTCAGAAAAGTAGAAAGAAGATCTTGATCACACAAAATTTCAACATTCAATGGCGTTATATGATAACTTGGTATATTTCCATTTTAGGATTTCTCTTAAAATTGTTATTTTTAGAGGGTATATAAGCATATGGTTTATATATAATTTTTGAAAAGAATCTATCATCTTCTCTGATGAAATTAATATACAATCATAAAGGTATTTGGGAATAAACTGTCGCTTCAAAAACGCATCTTACAAAAAGTATGGTTTTTAAACAGAAATCTTTAAATATCTTATTCACAGTTTACAGTGGTAAAGTACCTTTTAAATAAATAAAGCTAAACAAAGTACTCAGAAAATTAATGATATTTATCTCATCAAATCGATGTAAACACTACCTACATCTCTTCTCTCTCAACAGCTAAAGCACCAAGTACCGATGCCACCAAAATCTCAGCACCACACCCTCAGAGCAACACAGGATGAGAGCAGAGTTCAGGTGTTAAGTTATCCCAGGCCACTCTTCCTGACCCAGCTGTTCTCTAATCCCTCTGGTGGATCCATCTCACAGTTCTAGCCCACAGGAAAAGAAATGGAAAGAAGACACAGAGCGTTTAACTTTTCACATTAGGCTGCTGCCCAAGGTTCTTTTAGACCTTGAGACTGAGGCTGAGATCTCTCAAGGGCCCACGTGTCATTCACCTTTGTATCCAGTGACTGGCACTTTATATAGCACTTGGCCAAAGCTCTTTTAGTTGAATAAAGGCCATGGTCAAATGATCAATTAGGAAAACTATCAATTACAAGTAGCAGAAAACACAAAAGTGGTGATTTAAACAAGTAAATCGGTGTTTATTGTTTTTATATAGCAAAAAGTCCAGAGGAAGGCAGTTGTTGAAGTTTGCTCAATGGCCCAGCCATGTCAGGGCTGATGTCTCTAAAATTCTCTTAGCCTTCCCCTTATGGTCTCAAGATAGCTGTATTAGCTCCACTCATGAACCCATGCTCAAGGCAAGAATGGGCCTTGAAAAGTCCCCAGCTGACTTCCAGTTAAATCTCATTATCAGTATCACCTGACTACCCCCAGTTGCAAGGAAGCCTGGGAAAGTTATTCTCTTTTCTGGAGCTGAGAAAAATATCTGGATTCTGTTAGCAAGGAAGAAGGAAGAAATGAATACTGGATGGGCAACTAGCATTGTCCACCTCAACAAATATTCCTACCCATTTTTTAAAAGTCTAGATATACATACATTGAAAACAGTGTAAGATAATCAATAAAAGAACATATATTTCACTGCAAGGTTCTTTAGGGATGATCACTCATTGACAGGTGCTTTCAATGACAGTGATTTGGTGAATTAGTGGTAGTAAATAGTTCAAGGGAGAAGTCAATCAAAAAACAAGAATGTACATGCCTTGAGTGGTGCACTAAACCCATTGTATGTCAGGATATCCTCTCTTTGGAAGGGAATCTAATATAGGATAAAACTTAAAAGAAGTTGGATTTGCCGAAGTTAGCTGAATTTTAAATGTCTGTCTTTGTTTGTTCTTAATGTGGTTCAACATATTAAAAATAATTCAGAGGATTTATAGAGTGGGAATTGGAGGAGACCCTGTTCAGCCTCCTTTTCATTGTATCATGCAGCCTCTGTAGGAAATTTTCAGCAATGAGGAGCTTTCTACTCTGAGGTGGCCTATTCAACTTTTGAATTCCTCTGATTATCAGAAAAGTCATTTTCCTAATTAGAACTGGGTTTAATCTCTCAATATTATAAACCTATTTGTTCTAATACTGTTTTCTAGAGTGACCACAATTAGTTTGTCCCTCCTTGCACATGACAGCCATTTAAATAAATCAACAAGATACCTATTCTCTTAGTCAAAGAATTCAGGGCCTAGGACTCTTCCTTAACTGGTGTAGCTTCCACAGCCCCCCTCCTCCACCCCTTCTTCAACCTAGCTGCTCTTCTCTGGGCACTCTGTCCTAGTGTTCAACCCCTGCTATGAGACAATACTTTGCATGGGCTCTGACCACACCAGAGTAGGAATCTACAACAAACCTTAGTGTCAAGACACGCATTAAAAGTTTTGCAGAGAAATTCTGCCCTTTTGATTTTGGCCCATAGCTCTGGGCCTAAGAAGAATTATTTCATATCCTCACTGACCAAACACACATGTTCTCTCTCCTAATATATCTGCCAGGCAAGCCCTTCATAATTGCATCCAAGTCATTAGAAAAAGAAAAAAAAAGTTCAACAAGATTGGGATAACATGCAATGAGAACTTTCCCTTAAAGTTATCAAGTTATTACTTGGGTCAATCTGTTGTTAAACTGTTAATGTACTTTGAAAGATAACTCTACATTTTTCTATTTCATGTCAAGTTTCCATAGTTTTCCTTTCCATAACTCCACTAGGTAATTTAGAGCCATAAGTCATTTATTTGCCATGTTCTCCACCACATTCTAAATAGTACAGTACAGATGTCTGACACTCCCTTAAAAATCAGGTGGAAAAATGAAGCAGGGGAGTTAACATTTAAGTACAGTTACTAAATAACAAACATGGTACTACACTTTGAGGTTTTATAATGTCCCTCGTTTTTTTAGAGAGATTGTAAAACAAAATTCATTGTAGTTAAAAAAAAAAAAAAAACAAAAAAAACTTCCTTAAGATCTGTGTTTGTTTTTCTGATACCAAACACATGTCATTTTTCTACACCAATTCTCCAACACCAGCTAGGTGTCCAACAATCAATTCAATTCTGACACAAACTACCAGAGTTAGTGCGGACCCCACAGGTTAAGGGCTGAGTCCTACAAGACTCCCCCCCACTTCAGATGCCACCTATAAATGGGGTACTTAGGCTACCCACACTTCTGCCCAGCAAATGACAAATTCAGGGGTCCCCATTACCTCCTTGTCAAGTTTGATAATTCCCTAGAAGGACTCACAGAACTTGGGAAAATGCTATACTTAAAGGACACCATTCAGGAACAGCCAAATGGAAGAGATGCGTAGGACAAGGTATGGTGAGAGGGGAAAGCTGCCCTCTGCAGCTTGCCACCTTCTTAGTACATCAATGTATCACCAACCTAGAAGCTCCCTGAACCCCACTGCTTGGGGTTTTTGTGGAGGTTTCATTACCTCTTGTAAAACTGATCAACTAAATGACTGGCCATTGGTAACTGAAACCAATCTCTAGCCCCTTTCCCTCCCAGGAAGTTGAGGGGTTGGGGATAAAAGTTTTAACCCTTTAATGACTATTTAGGGCTTTCCCTCTCCCACAAGTCATCTCAGTAGCATACAAAAGACAGTAAATTCCAAGGGTTTTAGTAGCTCTGCCTCAGGAACGGTGGACAAAGACCACATATTTATTAACTTTTTATTACATCACAAGATCACATTGTTAGTAATGGTATAGCCGTATTTCAAACTCAGGTCTGCCCATCACTGAATTCCATATCCTTCTCTTATAACAAACTTCCTTCTGATGAATCAAATATTTTAAAAGTTTGAATGAAAGGCTATATTAGTACGAGATATTTTGAGACGTGCACTGAGTAGAAATATCCTGTGTCAAAGTCACGTCATCTGAAAACTGGTAATTAAGAAAATGAGGCTTGAGAAATTTGTTTTTCTTATTCTGAATAATCATGCTCAGCGCTTTCATTGTCATATTTATTCTTCAAAGGCTAAAGCATGTCAAATAGGTAAGGCCTTTGTTCTCCATCAATTGTTTGTTACTAACTGTAGGTTAAGGATCCAGCTAATATTTCACAGCAACTTTCACATTTGTCATTCACCCAGAGATCCACCCATACACAGTCAAATATTGGGGATTTAACTATTTGCTTTCCAAACACTCATTTAAAAGCAAGAAGAATTCAGTTTATCACACTCAAAAATGTAAAACACTTAATGAATAATGTTGTGAGAAAATAGATGATTACAGTTTGAGTTACTCGCACACCACAAAGTGCAGTGTGCTCCTTGCTGGGGGTCTGTTCCTGTCAGCTGCAAAAGTGTATGGAAGACATTCTTGGGATGGGAATTGGGGCCATTCTGTGGTACTCTACTGCCTTTTTAAAGAGCTTGGTAAAATGATTAACATAGTGTTCAGTTTAGTAAAAAACAAAAAAAAATGGGTTGTAAGTTTCCATTCCAAGTTTTTCATCAACAATGTAATTTATACCATTTATTGAGTTCCTTTGATGCCAATTATTAATAATGTCAGGCACTTTACAGATCTCTAACTCTTGCGACCAACTTCACAATATAGGTATCATATCGCCATTTTACAAGTACCAAAACTAAAACTCAAAGATTGAGAGGCAAACAATGTGGAACCTGTGTCTTCTTCCTGCATCTTGCTCTTCTAAACTCTCAACGCTCATCTCCTTAAGAAATATTTCTGGATCAATTCAAATATATTTTCTTGAAAAGGAAAAGAGGATAGGAAGGAGGGAGGGCAAGGAAAGACAGGTAAGGGAAAGGAAGAGGAAGGGAAAGAACATAAAGGGATGGGAACAGAGGGCAGGACAAAACAACTAGTGTAAACCAGAACACCTAGGGAAACAATAGTTCAGTTACTGTCTGTTCCTCAGTATAGAATAAAGGTCATATTGACATTGTGTCTCCACTGAAAATGTGTTTCCAAATATCTTGGTCATTTGGCCACCATATTTACTGAACACCTCTCTGTATTCAGAATGTTATACTAGGTGGAGAACTCTATAAACAATCAAAGATAAGCTGCCACCTTTATGGAACTCACAGTACAGCTGGTCAAGGGTATAAATGCCTGGAATAGCAGGAGGACAGATGTCTTTAGCCCCAGCTATGAAGCCAAAAGGTAGAAGGGCATGAGATGGTCAGGCTCCTCCATAAGTCAGTCTTCTTCTCTAAACAATCTGTGTTTGTGAAGAGAACAAAGAGACAGAATATGACTCTGCCAAAATACTGACGGTTCTTTATTCCACATGGTGCATGTTTTCTACACACAGACCCTAGTAGACTCTACTTTAAGGCCATTATTAAAAATGAGAGGCTCTTCCTGTGTCCTCTTAGCAAGCAGTTGATCTTGGTGCTAAAATCTTTAAACTAACAGGACATACACTTCAAACTCTGAAACCCGTGGTGATAATGAAACACTCTAGACCCAATCAATCCTCTGCAAATAGATATATGTCAAGATCCTGTGCCAAACAGAGGGACAGTGTTTACTTCCATTTCCACAGCAGTGTAGCAGGTACCTGGCAAAAATGATAAGGAGAATGAAATCACACTCTAGCACCATAAATGATTTCTTGATATTTAGTTTCCTGAGGCTTCCATGTCTATTTCTTAAACCAAGGTGACAGACAGGATGCAGACACTCGAATGACAAACGTCTGAACTAATAAAACTTGGCATGAGTCCCTCTTCAGAATCTGGCCAGGTTTATGTTGATACTTAAAACCCAATCCCAGAGGAGTTGTATAAACCCAGAGAATGACATCTTTTATTCAGGTCCCTTTCTGACTGATGCAAACAATTTTAGTCAATTTGAGATAGTGCTTTGAAAAATACATTGACTGTGGCCTTCCCAAATTCATATGCTGAAATCCTAACCCTCCAAGGTGATAGTATAGGAAGTGGGGCCTTTGGGAAGTGATTAGGTCATAAGGGGTGATGCACTCATGAACAGGATTAGTGCTCTTATAAAAGAGGCCCAGAGAGATACTTTGCCCCTTCCACCATGTGAGGGTATAAGGAGAAGTTGGGATCTGCAATCCAGAATTGGGTCCGCACCAGAAACCGACCATGCTGGCGTCCTGATCTTGGACTTCCAGCCTCCAGAACTGTAAGCAATAACTTTCTGTTGTTTATAAACCATCTAGTCTACGGTATTTTGTTACAGCAGCCTGAACAGACTAAGACAACGTCCTAGAACAAATCTTGAGGAGGGCAAGCAACCCCCTATACTTCCTGGTATCTCCCAGAAATTGTCTAGCATACAATGCTTACTGATTGGTGCTACATACCAACATTCCCTTAGAGAAGGCATTGGATAAAGAATGACACAATGTGAATTCTGCGTTCACATATATACATAAAACTCCATTAAAAAAATTCAACAATCTTTTCCGTATGGGCATCTGTGGGTCCATTATAGTTTCAAAAAAGGAGAGATTTATGTTTCCTAATACTTTGTGCTAAATTCCTGTTGGCCTGTCTGTACTTAAATAATCTGGAATTCATTCATCCTAAGACTTAGCTGGCTGGCTCTCTGAGCACTTTGTTTCCATCCAACAAACATTTGCTGACCAGCTACTATTGTACAGGTCTTGTGTCCAGTGTTAGGACAGACAGATGCACAGGACCCATCCCTACCCCACCATTAGGTTGCTCACAATCTAAAGGGGCTGTCTGACCAACAGGCAATTACAGCACAGTGTGGAGACGCTAATATACACGGTGATATGGAGGAGACCGTCGGGAGTAGAGGAAGGTGCCAGCAGACTAGCCTTAAGGGGGTAATAGAAGCCTTTCTTGAGGTAAATCCAGAACTGAGCCTGGTCAGGGACTAGGGCACCCTTTTGAGTAGTGGGTCCTGAATCAACATGATTAACTGACTGATTCTACTTCTAAGCAGTGACAATTAAGTAAAATATACTTTCTTGTATTTTTAACTTGTAAAATGATTTATACTGTGACTTTGTTTTGTTTTTTGTTTTTTTTGCGGTATGCGGGCCTCTCACTGTTGTGGCCTCTCCCGTTGGGGAGCACAGGCTCCGGATGCGCAGGCTCAGCGGCCATGGCTCACGTTGGGGCTTCCCTGGTGGTGCAGTGGTTGAGAGTCTGCCTGTCGATGCAGGGGACGCGGGTTCGTGCCCCGGTCCGGGAAGATCCCACATGCCGCGCAGCGGTTGGGCCCGTGAGCCATGGCCGCTGAGCCTGCACGTCCGGAGCCTGTGCTCCCCAACGGGAGAGGCCACAACAGTGAGAGGCCCGCGTACCACACACAAAAAAATAAATAAATAAAAAATAATAATAATAAAGGAGGCTTGAATTTATTGCTGTTTGACCTTGGTCAAGTACAATAACTTAGTCTCCCTAAACTTCAACTTCCTCATCTGTGATATAGGGTTATAATGCCTGCCTCACATGGCTGTTTGGAGCATCACATGGACACAGAAAACCAATGACCTATATCAACTGCCACTAGCCAGCAGGGTGAGGGAACAGAGACTTCCCCTTTTCTGTCAAGGGCAGACTAAGGAATTAGGAACTGAAACAGACGCAATGAAATCTGATATCACCTACAAACAGAGCTAAGTGGCTGGGGAAAGCATAACAAGGCAGTAACCATGCCTAAAAGTAACCAGAAGAATAACTGAGCAAGTGTCTGCTAAAATAGAATCTGCTTTTTCAAGAGGTCTAAGTCTCAGTTTGGGGGTGATATAAGCCAAACCCACTTGAGTGGATACACAAGGTCAACCTGGTAATCAACTTGAAAAGCCTGCAGTGTATACTTCTAATTCAAGAACAGTAAACAAAGGTTTTGTACATAAGATGGGTTTAATGTGCCACTTTATTAAGCAAAGGAAAATGACTTTTCTAGAAGGACCTGAAATTCAGCTCCTGTTTGGAGACTGTGGCTATGCTCCACAAAGAAGGGAAGAGTTAATCCCTAACTGTGCCCACATGTGCAGTGGCAGCAGAAATTGGAGGAAAGAGTCCTGAACTAGCCTTGAGTACTATTCCTGTCTCCACGCTCTCTCCAACTGCGGGCTCCCTGCCAGCAACTGCTTTTGTGAAGCCACCAGGAGCTGCTGACTGGCTGAATTTCCTTGTTCATCCAAAAGCTATATTTAGAGTGACAACCCCTTGAGATTCGGGGGACCCTGAAACAGGGCAAGGGATATGGTCCTGCTCTGACCAACAGTCACCTTGTAGGAAGGCTCTCTTGACCCAGGCCAAGAGAGTAAACTCACTGTGGAGAGGAAGGGGAGCATGGAAGGGGAAAGAAAGAGATAGAGGGACCCCATGGAGAACCAACACTATGCCAGTCCAATAGCTTGGCGCTCTCACTCACTGACCTCATTTCAGCCTAACAATTATGCAAAGCAGCTATTATTAATGTCTCATGTTCTAAAATGATGGGCAACTAGGCTAAAGTCAAAATTGAGTAGAGATTCAAACCTAGGGCTCCGAAGTCTCCTCTTTGTCTTTCCATTGCTATGGTTCACCGCCTCTGTAGAGCACCCTCTGGTGGCCAGGGGCATGCCTCGCCTGAAGGTTTTCCCTAGATGCTTCTCCCTACAGACCCTGAAAAGCCCTGTCCCAGCTTCCTGGTTAAAAAAGTCAGGAGTCCGCCTGGGTTTGAAAGGAACCCTGAGGCAGTTGGAGAATTTCTGGGCCTGGTTCAGTGGCTCTAAGTACTACAGTGTGCTTGACAAGAATTTTCAGGGCAAATCCTTCTTTGGGGATATTAATCCTTTTAAGAGAGAGGTATCTATTTAGATAAATTTAAGTCTCAGTTTGTCCTTTTCTCATAGTCCTCCTGTCTGTAAAACAGAATTAGTGAGTAATGTCCATGATACAGTAATACAGGCTGGTGGAAAGTGTTTCAGAAAAAAAATAAAACTATTAACTCTTTTAAAAGGAAGAGAAACATAGAACCATACAGTTTCCATAGATATTAACTCCTTGGTTCTCAAGGAACTGGAGATACAAATATTATCTCCATTTTACAGAAACACAAGAGGTTCAGTGACTCGCTTAAGATAAATTGGTTAATATGAACCATGCTCTGACTAGGTATTCTGACCTCAAAAGGCATGTCTTTCTCACTAAAATACCCACTTTCTAATTATCTTAGATAACAAACTCCTACCAGATATAAGAAAAGGGGAGAGGTGATATTAAATTAAGCCACTGTCTTATCCTGAATAAGACTTGAGTAGTAAAAAGCAAAATGCTGTATCTACTATGGAGGAAACAGAAACAAACATCTTATCCCAATGGACAGGAAGTGGGGTTGTAGGGCGGGGAATGGTGATACACAGAAAAGGCTTTATGACACAGGTAGCAACTGACCTGAGTTTTGTGTGAGAGATGTCAAGAGTTTAAATCAGGAATCAGGCAGAGGAGTAAAGAATGGCAGGTTGAGGGAAAACTGAGGAATCTAATATCACTCGACTTATATAGGTTGGTTGCATGAGAGGAAAGACTGGAAGACAGTGCTGGAAAGGTTGATATGGATGATCTGAAATGGCCAAGCTGGATAAAAGCAAGAGGCCTTTATTCTGCCAATGACGTGGAACCACGGAAGGTTCTGAGCAAGAGATAAAATGATCTGACCTATCCTAGCCTGGTTTATTGTGAAGCGCTGATTGAAATGGGGAGAGATTAGAAAATGTTTAGGAGACTTTTGACTCAATACAGATTAAGACCAAGAGGGGGCCCTGCCAGGGTTTCAACACTGCGAATGTAAAGGTAACGTGAAATGCTAGGAAAACGGCAGAAGTAGAACATTGACAGAACCCAGGAACTGACTAGACATTGTACAAAGGCTAGTCTGGGGGTTGAAATCCAGACCTCTCATGAGGTTCTGAATCCAGCTGACTTAAAGGATAATGACAGAAGTAATGAAGACAGAAAGAAAAAAAAAACAGGAAGAGGCAATGGTGTGGAAGGGAACAGGGTAAGTCTTGCACATGCTGAGTGAAAGTTCTGATGGATCATTCAGACTGAGAAGTTCAGCAAACTACTGGTGACGGTGAAGTAGATCTGGAACACGGGAAGGAAATCAAAGCACGTGGTAGACAGAAGAGAACAGAAGAGCCGAAGCGGGGAGACAGGGTCAAGTGCAGAAACCCAATAGACCCTCAAAGAAAACACAATGAAAGAGACCACAGAGTAACAGGAAGAGGGCCAGGAGAAGAATATGAAGAATACAATGCCACAGGATAAAGGGGGTGAGAAGGAACAAGAAGCAGATGACCGCCAATTGCATCAAATCCAACAAAGACATAAAGGAGGATGTGGGTTAGGACTTCACTATTAGCTAAGCTTCTGGTGGTCTCTGAGAGCAATTTGAACAGAGCTATGTGGGCTTGCACCAGATTGAAAGAGGTTGCAGAGAGAGAGAGAGAGAGAGAGAGAGAGAGAGAGAGAGCGAGAGAGAGCGAGAACGAGAGCGAGAGAGCGCAAGAGAGAGCAGGAAGTGGAGGCATGGCAAGTATAGGCTACAACTTTGAGGAAGCAGACAGCCTGAGGCTCAGCCAACCACCTGGTTCTAAAGTACCTTTCCAACTTTATCCACCACTGTGCTCCAAGAAATAATTTTCTTCAGAGAGCCTTGTCAGTTGTCTATCACCTGACTACACCAGAGTCATAGTACAGATCCTGTTTTCTTTCCTCTTCACACCGTCGACCTCTCTGACCTCTAAGTCTTCCACATCTTTCGAGACTCAGAATATGTCCAAACGCCTCCATGAACCATTCTACATTTATTTTACCTTGACTGATTTCTCAGGCCTCAGAACTGGTCAAGGAACTAGAATAACAGAAACTTTGCAATTGCAAGTCACTGTAAAGAACTTTATCTTGTTATTTAAATACCTTACGTACAAAGCCTGGGGGGGACAAGTCTCCTTACAGAACACAAAAATCAAATTTATCAGGCTTTACCCTATAAAAGTTCAGGCTCTGACAATGGAGCTGGGCAACAGATGGAGGGGGCTTGAAAGAGAGAATGAAAGAAAGATGATGCCATCAAAAGTTGATGGAATAGGAAGATAGAGCTGTAATTAGTTATAAAAGTAATCAGCAGAAAAGATAAACATAGTAATACAATTATGAATTTGGAAAAGAAAGGAGGAGGTGTGCTAAATCCTATACTATGGGGACGAATAGATAACATATGATGTTTATCAATAGTTTATACATAGTTTTTAATGCTGTGATCCTAACAACCAGAAGATCTAAAAACAGAAGCAGCTGACTTCTGGTAGTGAGGTTGACTCTGGTAGTGAGACTGAAGTGGGGAGTGGCAGGTCAGGGGACTATATTTTACATTAGAGACTGCTCTGTTATTTTAGTGTTTGTCTTGTTTTTACCATGCACATGCATTACTTTGATAATAAAATAGAAATAAAATAATTTTGTATATTTGTTACATTTTAATGTATCCTGTATTTCCCCTAGACTGTAAGCTCTTCCATGGAAGGGATTTGGTCTTTCATATTCTTTACAATGCTATTGTGCCAGATGGTATAGGAAAAAGAAGCCCGCTTGGATATAGCACATTCCGTAAACAGCTGCACATATCTGGTATCACTGTCTGTGGGTCCTTGACTGCAATGGTCAGGCTGGACCAGCCATTCCCCCAAACAGCCAACTACCATGAAACCCAAAGGAGTTTTGTCGGATTTATTTCTTGTTCATGATAGTTAGCTTAAACATAGCTAATATATAACAAAATTCAATTTCCATACAGTGAGATTCTGGTATCAACTTCCAACTCCTTCTTAGTCAGAAGTTGTTGAACCCTTAAGCCCTCTGTACCTGAGAAGGATATGTGACTGATCCAGTTTGGATGCCTGATGGTCTTTTCCACTCCCCCTCTTCTCATGTCATCACAGAGCACATTAGGACATTGCTTCATTGTATCAGAGTTCAGATTTGTAACTGTGAAACTATGTCTCTGTCTGCAAGTGATCAAAGTTCAGGTTTTAAATCAACAACTCAAGTCAATAATACCACTAAGGAGACTACTCTCCATCAATACCAGTTGCAAGATGCCTTTCTGTTTCATGCCCCTCTCTAAGCATTCTCTACCAGGCTACCTTGTATTCTTTGGGCCACAGAGGTTGCTGGGGGCAGGGTGGTCTTCACTTGCTAGCTCTAGTGGGAACTAGAGCTTCCTGGTTGTATCAGGACTAGAAGTTGGCCTCCCATTGGGCTGAAGTGTAGCATCCTTATGTTTCCTTTTTCATGCCTATCCACCCACAGCTCCCTGGGGCTTTTCTGTTTGGCTAATTCATGCCCAGTGCCATGCAAGTTTCACCTGACACATCACAGATATTCAGGTATTTGTTCCATGTACATTAACTTGACACAAATAAAGTACCAAGGTATAGGAAACTACCAGCAACAACCCCCGCTCCGCATACACACTATTAAGTTGTTACAGACTGATCTGGATTCTGTGTCCTGGAAACAAGGAACACTTTCCAAGATTGAAAACAGGTTTTTTTAAAGAAAACAAAAAGAAAAGCACCTCTACACTACTGCAAAAAAAGAAAAGGAATTTTAACATGTGTTGAATTTAAAACACCATATATGCCATATGTTACAGAGTGAAAGGTCACTGGCTGCTTGTTTGCGTTGCTCATTACTACTTTTGTGTGTTCTATTTTGATAATCTTGGGTCTGCATTTCAACTCCTAAAACTGGTGGCAGAGGCAAGTAAGCACCCAGCCAAGGTAAGGCTTTAATATTGGACTGGTAGCAGGAGAGGCAGGAGGGAGACGGCAAGACAAGTCAGTGTAACAGTGCTATCTGCACAGGCGGCTGAGGTGTGGACCGTTGACCTTTAATCCAGAAAGAGTCTCACTAAGGATGGAAAATAGATCCGTTTGGTAGGAAGGTTTCAGACAGTTGTGCTGATGGAAGAAGAAAGGCTGGCATAATTAGGTTGCTCCTCACCAGAAAAACATGGCCTCCAAGAAAAGGGAGCAAAACAATCAGGTCTCCAAAGAACTTTCTGCCACAGGGCTGGGAAGTTGGGGGATGGCAGGTGTCAGGAGAGGACTCACAGACAGCAATGTAAGAGGTGGTTTCAGTCACAGGGTTTAGTAAAGGACACAGATGGTAACAGTAACATATGGTAATTTTTCTGTCTTAACTTAGTACAGTTTACCTTTCTGTCCCAAGATGAATTACAGCATCATCCATGAAAACAATAGCTTGAATATAAAAAAAAATTGACACTCCACAAATTACTGCATACCAGGCCCTGTGCCAGGAACTTACCTTCATTATCTCTTTTAATTCTCAGAGCAATACTCAAAGTAAATGAACATCATCCCCATTTTACAGACAGAAACACTAAGGTTTAAGCAACTTAAAGAACATCCCCACTCCCCAAAAGGAAGAACTCAAACAGAAACCCTACATATTACAAAGCCAATGCTCTTTTAATTAAAAGAAAAGTAGACTATAGCATAAAATAAATTTGAATTTGCCTCCTGGTTCTACTGCTTACTAGGTAACTGACCTTGGGCAAGTCCATTCCTGTGGTCTCACTACCTTGTTCTGTAAAATGGAACTATCAGAGGGGATTCAATGAGGTTAAATTGACATAATTTATCTGAAATACTTTGCAAACTAACTGGTCATAGTATTCAATAAAACACTAGACAAATATGTCTTTTTTTTCTTAAGCAATCTCAAGAAATATAAATTATATTTTAGCATTCTAATATGATTTTCAATTATTTCAGTGGTAATATTTTTGTGTACAACCACATATCCTAGGTGTATGAAACCAGGATAGCATATCAAAACCAAAGGGGAGTGGATTCTAGAAAATCTAGCTACCAATGAGATGCCCAGAACGCAGAGACACAAGACTCATCAGTGAGATGCTTTTAAAGAAGAAAAATGCAAAGCCGCAAGGAACTGGTCAAGGGGAAAATGAGGAACAAAGGGACAAGTACTTGGCACATTTTTGAAGAAAATTAGGAATTCAAATCCATCTGCTCAATTTACGACAAAGTTAAAAAAAAAAAATTCAACAGAAGGCCAGGTTCGCTCTAATAGTTGGATAAGAATGAAATACAAACTGGAACTACCATTTGGCAACATAATGTAGGCTGGGGTTAATACCAGAAGAGGCAATGTGTGGCCCCAAATGAAGAAAACCTGGGACAAACCCCAGGGAAATGATGGAGAAGGAGGCATGATCAAAAACGGGAATGGGATTTGCCATTTCCTTCTGAATACTGGACCCTGCTTTTGTAAAATGTTAAATGAGGCCTGGACTCAACTACATTCTGCCCTTTGATTTCCATATGCCCACTCACATGTCTGCTGCTTTTAACTGCCAAGAACATAAGCCATCAATTACCCAGGAGAAAAGTCAAAGAAGGATCATTTTTCTCCTGTATCTCCCAGCTTGGAGTGTGCAGAAAGGAACTGATGGCTACAATTCACTTTTATTTCTGTCTGATAGAGGAGAATAATGGTTCTCTTCTCAATTCCTCCTAGTTCCTTTCTAACTAGTAAAGAAAGAGAGGTATACCAGTTCGAACAGTTTAGAAAGAAAAAACGTCCCCCCAAGTTAAGAGATGCCTCATTCCTCTATGTTGTGATGATTTACAGTTTTAAAAAAATAACTGATAGAATAGTGTTTAGAGCAGTTTTAGGTTTATGTAAAAACTGAGCAGAAAGTACAGATAGTTCTCCTATCCACCCCGCCCAGCTTCCCCTATTATTACCTTGCATTAGTGCAACACATTTGTTACACCTGATGAAATAATGTACTATTATTAAATGAAGTCCATAGCTTACATTAGTTCACTCTTAGTGTTTGTACAGTTGTCTGGGTTTTGACAAATGTATACTACCATGAATCCACCATTGCAGTATCATACAGAATAATTTCAATGCCCTAAAAATCCTCTGTGCTCCACATATTTTACCTTCTTGCCCTCCCCGCCCAACCCTTGATTTTTTTATTTTACTATCGCTATAGATTTGCCTTTTCCATAATGTCATGTAGTTGGAACTATACAGTATAATTAGACTGGCTCCTCGCACTTAGCAATAGGCATTTAACGTTCCTCCGTGTCTGTTCATGGCTAGTTGTTGGGTTTTTTTTAGCACTTTTCATCTATGTAATAGAGTGAAGTATGTCATATACATCTTGGAGTTGAAAAGTCAGCAAAATTACCTCTGACATTTAGGCTAGAACAAGTCTAACCCATAGAGACCTCTCAAGATGTTGCACATTTTCCCTCAGTTTCTATTTTATGGGGTAATAATTTCTCACCAGAAAAAAATCTTCCTCGTATCACCCTAAACTTCAGGAATCCACTTGGATATCCATGAGATAGAGCTGTTCTTTTTCTCATTCAACAAACATCTATTGAGTACTAATTGTGTGCCAGACTTTGTGTGAGTAGGCGCCAGGGGCTTCAAAATGAATAAGACCTAGTCCTTAACCTTAGAAGTCTAAATGTCTTTTTGTTCCTCCAAATATTTTTTTGCATTCTTCCAATGTAAGTATCTTTTTGCCTTGTCAATCCCCTTCCCGAAAAACTGCAATTGTTCCTAGTTGCCAAATGTATCAAGTCAAAATCTCATGCCAAGCATTCCAGGTTCCACTGTATTAACTTACCTAAATCAACTTACCCAATCATCATCCATTATTTCCCAAAGAGTGCTTACAACTGTCACACATTCATGTGATGAGGACCTCTTTTTTAAAGGGAGGTTTCATAAGCCAAGATCCTGCTATCAGGCCACCCATCTGCTGAGACATGCAGGTTCCCATCTGGTGTTCACCATCATCTTCGTGTTCCAGCTCTGAGCTCTTGGGTCACATCTGTACCACTGCAGGCCACACCCCAGAGCCTGACTTCCTGGAAAGCAGGATACCCCGAAAATAAAATCTCCAAAACTGTTTGGAGGCATATCTGTGCCTCACAGAATTCAATTACGAAACCCAAAATCTGAGCATTGCCTATTCTACTCTTCTGCATGTAGGTTATAGCAAAACTACTAAGCATATTTCAAAATTCTATTCTACTATACAGGTTGAAAATTCTAGTTTTGTCTCTGTTCTGGTTAATTAAGCAGAGACCTTACCAAATCATAGCCAGTTTGAATATCTCTAGTCACCCTTCAACAATATGATATAGTTTCTCCTGGAACTACAGATCTGCATGACTTGGCTGGGGAGGAGTGGGTGGATATATTTAGAAACACTCAATAATTAAAATCACTTTCTACTTACCTTCTGCAAACACATCTTAATGATAGAGTTCCCTTCAATTCCATTAAAGCACAGTTTTAATGAAATCTGTTATCTCAGCTTCTTTTAAGGAGACAGGTTCCCAGTAATTCTATTTTAAGGGGGCTACCTTTTCTTTCTAGTGCTTGCTGAGAACACACACACACACACACACACACACACACACACACACAGTTTGCTGTGATCTCTCCGAAAAGAAATGAAGGAATAGCAAAAGAAAGAGAGCAGAGGTGGGTAAGAAAGAGCACCCAAGAGAAGGTGTTAGCTCTTTTCAAGTCCTCAGGAAAACAGAGCATAAACAAATACACCTTTTTAGCTGTGGAGTAAAATTTCATGATTCACTTTCAAGAATGGCTCCTTGGACTCTGCTTTGTGGTCAGCGTCGCACTGTCTTACTGACTCCCCCTTCCAGGGGGAGCGGAGGTCACTCCTCCAGACTTTTTCTTGAAATGGTCTTGGCTCAATAGGAAAGACTGATTTATGCAAGGTTGCTTGCTTACCTTCTGAAAAACACACACATGGGAAACAGAAACAGAGCGTTAATAAACCAGCAACGTGAAACATCTGCAGTTCTACATGTGCAAGTCAACAACCTTGTTTGCTAATGGACGCAGTCCTAAAGATGTGTCAGACTGTGCTGGAACCTCCCTCAGGTAGCAGGAGAATCCTAAGGGGATGTGGAGATCAGAGTTACAGGACCCAAAGGATGACTTACTGGTGGCAAGAGCAGCTTCCAGGTTCTGTCAGTGTATACAATCAGTTACTGCAATTGGTCCTGGTTCCAGCTTCCCTTTAGACTTTGAGATCTGCTGAAAGTTTATGAGAGAAATAAACAGTGGGTAGCATTTTTTCCTTATAGCTTGGCTTGGAAATTTCCAGAGGATGCTGCTTGGTAGAAGTAGTGGTGGTACTGGCAGCAGCAGTGGTGGTACTCATAGGAATAGTAGTAAAAAGAGTGGCAGCAACGAACGTTCACTGTTTTATAAAATGAGCACATGTGATTCTTATATCAAATCTGTGATATAGCTATTTATAATGATGTTCTCCTACAAATGAAGAAGCTAAGGCTCAACAAGAGGGTAAATGACTTATCTGAAATTACACACCCTCACTAAAGGGCAGAGCCAGAATTCAAGCTCAGACGCTGGGACTCCAATACCTAAGGTCGTCCCATGAGACTGTCCAATAACAGGACAAACCATAAAATGAAAAACCATTATCTCGGTCTCTGATTAAACATACACTCTAATTTAAAGAAGGAATGTAACTCGTTTCATTAATATTCTGTTTATAAAATTACCACTCAATAAATGACACTATGGTATCTAGCATTCTCTTTGTGGTATTAGAAAACTCTGGCACAGAAGTTATCGTTAGTCCCCTAAAACCCTCACATGGGGCTTCCCTGGTGGTGCATTGGTTGAGAGTCCGCCTGCCGATGCAGGGGACACGGGTTCGTGCCCCGGTCTGGGAGGATCCCACATGCCGCGGAGCGGCTGGGCCCGTGAGCCATGGCCGCTGGGCCTGCGTGTCTGGAGCCTGTCCTCCGCAATGGGAGAGGCCCCAACAGTGGGAAGCCCGCATACCATAAAAAAAAAAAAAAAAAAAAAAAACCAAAAAAACACACAAAAAACCCCTCACATGAATTACCATTTTCCATTCAACTTCAGCTAGATTCAGATTTATCTAGCAAACATTTACTAAATACCACCAGTGCACAAAGCACTACATTAAGTGGCACCTCACGCACATTCTTATTTAATCCTATTAGCAGATGAGATAGGTTGCATTATTCCCATTTGCCAGAAGAGGCAATGAAGGAAAAAGATATTCATTCATCCATTCCTTTATTGATTCAGTAATTTATTTACTCAGCCAATATTTATTATCTGTTATGTACCTGGTACTATTTTTCTAGGCACTGGAGATGCAGAAATGAAAAAACAGACCAAGACGCTGCTAGACCAAGGTTTAAGTCAAGAGAGATACACAATAAAAAAATAAACAAAAAGATGTCAGATCATGATAAGTGCTATGAAGAAAAATTAAATGACATAAGGGATACATACTTAGGTGGTAGTGAGGCTGATACCACTTTACAGGAAAGGCCTCTCTGATGATATTTAAGCAGAAACACGAAGGAAGTGAGGGAGTGGATCTCTAGGGGAAGAGCATTCTAGTCTGAAACACATTTTTGAAAACCGACTTTGTGCTAGTGCTGAGCTAAGTGTCATAAAGATTAATAAGGAATGGTCTTGACCCACCAGGAGCTTTCTGTCTATTTGTGGAAACATATATAAATAAATTATTATAGTATGAGAGATGCATGTTCATGGCATTATGAGCAGGGCGAGAAAGAGGGTGAGACAAGTGAGGAACTTCATTTTAAATGAAGACAGTATCAGGTTAACTGATTTTTTCCTTTTGCCTCAGGTTCTAATATGGCTCTTCACGGCACTGATTATGAGCACATACAGGAAGTGTTTCTTACCCAGTTATCTAGGGGCTGATGGTCCTGGAACTGATAATATCCAAGCTGAGTTTTAACTGATAGGAGAGAGTCAAGTTCAGTGCTATACCAGAGACACAGAGCCAGAAAGTATAAAACAAGGATTCAGATACACATTTCTATGTTCAAGACCATGGCTCTATTAACCGATCAGAATTTCCTAAAGTGTGTTTGCCGGGTTTGCAGAGCAGTGGATCCACAGGATGTTAATAGGTATAACTGGAAAAAAATGGTTTTAGTGATCAAATCAGTTTGGGAATATGCCACATATAAGAATTTAAATAGGTTTCTTTAATGCAGGACTTCTCAGAGGCTTCACGATCTATATAGAAGTATAGTTTCCAGAAGAGATTTTTGGTTTTTTTTTACCATAGACTTAGCCCTCTCTCTTAAGCCAAAATAATTAAAGCAAGCAGTACCCAACACTGAGAATAGTATTTCTTCCTTCACAAAGACAACACAGGAGCAAAGTCTGCAACTGAACAACACAGCTGTGGTTTACTGTGCATGTACTCCATATGCAAGCACTTTATACACACACATATATGTTATGCAATATATATATATATATGTATATACATATATACATATATACACACATATACAGTTGATCCTTGAACAACACAAGTTTGAACTGCCTGGGTCCACTTATACAAAGATTTTTTTCACTAAATACGAATAACAGTACTATCTGATCTGAGGTTGGTTGAATCTGTGGGCACAGAATCGCATATAGAGGGCAGACTGTAAAGTTATATGCAGATTTTCAATTGCTTGGAGGGTTGGCACCCCCTGCCTCCAAGAGTCAAGCCTATGTGGGTGTATATGTGCTTATGTTTATGTGTATGACTTCACCTTCATAACAACCCTGGCAATACTTGTTATGTCTATTTCACAGTTGAGAAAAACTGAAGGGCTTAAAGAACCTGAGGAATTAACCCAAAGTCACACAGCCTGTAAGTGACAGACCCCAGATGATGATACCGAGACCTTGACTCCAGAGCCTGTGTTCTTAGCCACTAAACTATCCTACCATCCTTAAGCCTAGGCAGTATTCAGAGATTGCACAAAAGCTGGCTATGAGTATCTCTGGTCAACTCAGGGATCTGAATAATAAATCAGAACAGTATTAATTCCAAGTGATCTGGGAAATAAGCCTGTAGAACAAAATGAGCTCTGAATAGGCTTAACTCTGCAAAGTTGATTTTGATTTGGTTTGGTTGTTTGTTTTCTGAGCCTAGTGTATACCCAACTATCTTGTAGATTTTTAGTAATTATGAAAAAATACACCATTTCCTAGGGTTTTTTCACAGGCAATACTATTTTACTCCTATTTTTCCACTCAACACAGAATGTGTGCAACAATCTTCCGTACATTCTGAACCCCAAATGACCAAGATTTGGGGCTACATCAGCTTTGCCTTGCAACCACTCGGCCGGGTTGGGGTCAGCCTCTCGGCAGTACTGCCGTGGTCTCCATACCTCAGCCGCAAACACTTGACCCAGTCAAATCTCTTCCACGCGCACAGGGGCTGACCTGTTAGCTTGAACTCCATGAGCAAAAAGCATAAAAATACAAGATGAATATGGAAGAGAGACCCAGGTGGCAGATTCCACGTGTTATTTTTAGTCAGACCGCCAAAATCTTTCACCCTTATAAATAGAACGTATCTGGACTCAGCCTTATTCCTTTGGAGAAGCTGATTAAATAAGAAAGGAGTTTTGCCACTAATAGGCAATGCCCAACAAAAATGAGGCTCTTGTGGTTCATCTCAAAAGGAAAAGCTACAAGAAAGCACTGAATTTGCAAAGAAGTGAACCTCATAAGTTGTGTACAAAAAGGTTTTGAAGATTCAGATAAAAAGCTCAGTTCCAGCATGACCATCTGTTATTTCCCCCTAAAAGAAGATAGCTAGTAGCTTATAAAAGCAATAAAACAGTTCCAGAGCCCAAAGGCAATAGCAGTGACTTGCAGTTACAAACCAGGGAACATACAGACTGATGGGCAGCTGAGCGAGCTTCTCTTACCCCTCACAGCCTGGCCAAACAGAAACAAAGATTTTTCAAGTAACTGACGTCTGATCCACTCTTTTTTTCTTCCTCAAAAAGGTTATGATTGGCCATTAAACCTGCCTTTCCCCTGTTCTTCCATGTCTACTGCTTGTCTTATTTTTTATCTGGCAATCTTTTCTGTACCCATGTGTCTTCTTTGATCCCTTCTTCATCACTATGCCCCAGTCCCTTTCAATTCTTATCTAGTAGATCCTCTCCTCTCTAAGTGGTGAGCCAAGAATGGAATCGAACCCTGACTGGTCGGTAGGAAAAATTAATGATATACTGGCTTACCTCACTTTATTGCACTTCGCAGATATCGTACTTTTTACAAACTGAAGGTTTGTGACAGTCCTGAGTCGAGCAAGGCTATCGACACCATTTTTCCAACAGCATTTGCTCACGTCCTGTCTCTGTGTCACGTTCTGGTAATTCTCAAAATATTCCAAACATTTTCATTATTCTTATGTTTGTTATGGTGATTTGTGATCAGTGATCTTTGACGTTATAACTGCAAAAAAGATTACAACCTATTGAAGGCTCAGATGATGGTTAGCATTTCTTAGCAATAAAGTGTTTTTTTTTTTTTTTTTTTTTTTTTTTCGGTACGTGGGCCTCTCATTGTGGCCTCTCCTGTTTTGGAGCACAGGCTCCGGACGCGCAGGCCCAGCGGCCACGGCCCACGGGCCCAGCCCCTCCGCGGCATGTGGGATCTTCCCGGACCGGTGCATGAACCCGCGTCCACCTACATCGGCAGGCGGACTCCCAACCACGGCGCCACCAGGGAGCCCTAAAGTGTTTTTTAATTAAGGCATGTACATTGTTTTCTTAAGACATAATGCTACACTTAATAGACTATAGGATAGTGTAAACATAACTTTTAGATGGAGTGGGAAACCAAAAAACTCTCGTGACTCACTTTATTATGATATTGCCTTTATTGATGCGGGCTGGAACTCAACCAGCCGTATCTCCGAGGTCCGCCTATACCTGGATCACAAAGAAGAAAGTTTAAACAGAAACCAGTAACATCAACTCCTGAAGCTGAAATGCAAGTTCCCCTCAGCTTCTCTTCCACAGCCTCCTTTCAGCCCCTTCATGGAGCATTATGCCTAAGAGTTTGAGCAAAGACTCATGCTGCCTGGACTTGTAAACTTGGCTCTACTCTTACCGAATGCCTAGCCTTGGATGAGTCATTAGACTTCCAGATCCTCAGTTTTCCCAGTGGTAAATTGTATATACTAATGCACCTTCTTCAGAGAGTTGTTAGTAGTAAATGAAATAATTCATTTAAAGTGCATAATACAATGCCTGACCCATTTTTAAGTCCCTGATTAACGTTATTCATCATTATGAGCAGCAGCATCTATATCCTTCTTTAATTAAACTGTTCTTATTGCACCTTACCATCCTTTTGCAGTAATTACTAAGACCACAACTGTATTTTTCCTATTGTTTTATTACAAATCTACACTGCAATTGCTTAAATAAAACTGGAGCCTAAGCTTGACCAATGAAAAGTCAAAGGGGATGAAACGAGGAGAAGCCCCAGGCTACATGGTGAGCCCCTGGTTCAGGGACTGACTGTCAGAATGGACCCGTACCTGAGAGGTATATTTGATTTAACTGAACTTAGGAAACATTTATAGAACTGCCATCCTCATCTTTTACACTTTATGATGATAAATATAACTGTGACAGGCCAATACTACTTGTGGCAGCATGGCCAGAGAAATCTCTCCCTGTAGGTAGACCTATTTAGGAAGCCAAATTCTAACCAGAAATTGTTGGGTGGAAATGCAAATAAGACAGTGAGCTGATGTTAACTGCATCACCTAAAATAACCTGATGCATCTGCCTTGCAAAGAGGCCAGTCCCTTCAGAGGTCATCAGCTAAATAAAGCTCCCTCCACCAGGTGCAGTGCTTCCCTGGGTCCTGCCAGTGGATCTCCCAGGCACCCCTTTCTCAGTTCTCCAAGGGCTGTCAAAGAAGTTTCTGACTTACATCTTCCTTTTCTGGATAACATCTTAGAGGCCCAGATTCTATACTGATTTTTTAAAGATAACTTTGCATATCTCTGTTCTGATCAATTTTACACTAATTTTTCAGCTGGGGAACATTTTCTTTCCTTCACACACAAGTTCTTGGGATAAATCTCGATGGACTGACAACATTTAGTAGTTTCATTATATGAAAAACAGGCATGTGGGAAGCGGGTGCTGGTGAAAATCCAATAATGGATCACATTATTCTAAAGGAAAACTAACTTCAAGTTCCAAGTAAATGACTTTACAAATTTACTTGACACTTGCCCCCATCCCTCACCTCCAATCATAAGTAGCATCCTGCTAATTTCACCTTTAAGCAGAAGGATTTCTATTTCCAATATGCTTCTTTTCAATGATAATAAAGGTCACTGTAATTATTTTGGCATAAATGTGGCCCCAAAAAGGTAACACTTGTGCTATTCATGTTTGCACAGAGAAGTTGTAAAGAACATGAGAAAATCTTTAAAGGGTTAAGTGAAAAAAATCAAGATTAAAAATGTTATATTCAGGGCTTCCCTGGTGGCACAGTGGTTGAGAGTCTGCCTGCCAATGCAGGGGACGCGGGTGCGTGCCCTGGTCTGGGAAGATCCCACATGCCGCGGAGCGGCTGGGCCCGTGAGCCATGGCCGCTGAGCCTGTGCTCCATGATGGGAGAGGCCACAACAGTGAGAGGCCTGCGTACCGCAAAAAGAAAAAAAAAAAAAAAGGTTATGTTCAGAATATAGGCAGTATACCATAGGATTAAGCTGTGCCCTGAAATTTAGTGCCTGAGACAGATGCACTGCTCTGCAATGTCCTATAGAGATATACAATGTATCATACATGTATATGTATCTTCTTGCCTCAGTTGGTTTATCTGTGTAGTGGGAAAACTGCCTGTCTCACAGATTGCAATGAGGATTAACTGACTTAGTATAAGAAAAATGTTTAGAACAGGGCCTGACACATAATAGTCATTCAACAACTCTAAGCTCATTATTATCTCCACCATCATAAAAATATGAATACAAAACTAAGAGGGAATATATCCAATTATTATTAGTATCAACCTCCAGAAAGGAAGACACAGTTACTTGCTTTCTTCCTCTTTATAATGTCCTGTGTTTTCTCCAAATTTTATGTAATGACCATAGACTACTTAGATCACCAGAAAAGAAACATAATTCCAAAAAGGAAAAAACTGTCTCAGTTGCCAGCTTGCAGACTGAAATAATGTTTCTCCAAAAGCCCTTTTAATGATGCCATTCGAGGGTTATAACTAATACTTCTCTATTGCTGCCATAACAAATTATCATGAACTTAGTGGCTTAAAACAATAGAAATGTATTATCTTACAGCTCCACGGGTCTAAAGTCTGACACAGGTCTCAGTGGGCTAAAATCAAGGTGTAGGGAGGGCTGCATCCTTTTGGGACGTAGACCATCCATCTAGAGTTGGACTGTCCAATATGGTAGGCATCAGCCTGACATAGCTATTCAAATTTACACTAATTAAAAGTAATATTACATGGGCTTCCCTGGTGGCGTAGTGGTTGAGAGTCTGCCTGCCAATGCAGAGGACACGGGTTCGTGCCCTGGTCCTGGAAGATCCCACATGCCACGTAGCAGCTGTGCCCGTGAGCCATGGCCACTGAGCCTGCACGTTCAGAGCCTGTGCTCCACAATGGGAAAGGCCACAACAGTGAGAGGCCCACGTACCGCAAAAAAAAAAAAAAAAAAAAAAAGTAGTATTACAAACCCACTTCCTCCATAACTCCAGCCACATTTCAAGGGTTCAACAGCCACATGTGGCTAGTGGCTTCTTTCCTGGACAGCACAGTTATGAGGTATTTCTACCACCGCACAACAGGACAGTGTGGATCCAAGGCAAGACTCATCCTGACACCTGACTGGTGTCCTGGTTGAGTCTTGTTGCCAGCATTATCTTTTCAAATACTGCCTCACATCAATTCCTTGTCTTAAAATATTCTTGGGTCTCTTCTGCCTATAACAGATTTTGTTCCAATACATTAAAGCTATAAAATCCTTAATCCACACCAAACCTTATATATAAACCATAACATGTAGTTACTCCAGTTACAGCTCTGGTAGGCACATAGAGATGACCTCCCCACCCCCTGATTTGCCCCATACCAGGCCTGTAATCCTCTGAGGATGGCCAGACATAAGGATGAGACAAAATTCCTTCACACGATATCAAAAACATTCTTCATCTAGTCTCAGCCTATTTTCTATTCCCTAGGACACCCTACCATTCACTTTCACTCTGTCTTAAGTTCATCCATGAAATCCCCTTTACTGCTATGACCTCCCCTCTGTTAAAAATGACTAAAGATGACAATTTAGGTGATAGAAACAAACTTTGACACTTCACGAAGTGGGCAGTCTCCATCCCCAAGGGTCCAGAAAATTGAAAAATGGGACAGAAGGCAGGAAGCTTTCACAGGATAAAGAATAAGGAACAAGGAAGTAACTATAGAACCCAGAGCTGGCTTGGTGTTTGGGGGTTGGCTGGCTGGATATACTGCGTTTCTGGTCAAGGAGAGCACTTACAGGGATGTGAAAGTTATCTAAGTTTCAGTTTGCTGAAGTAGCACTCAGGCAAGAGCAGCTCCATCTTGGGGCCAGAACACCTATTTTTTAACTACAAAACTCCTCCTCAGTCTTCAACCTCCAATTCCCTCATCACCACTGAGGAAGGTTCCTGAGGGAAAAGAATCATCAGTGTCCCACAGGCCTTTATAATAGCCTGAGAGCAAACACATGAATGGGCTTTACAGGATGTTTCTGTGAACCCCAAAACTGTATGCACAACTGTGTGTGTATGTGCACTGGGAGGGTAGATGCTCCCGGCTGTCCTGCAACTACCAATTGCTCTGTGACTCTAAAAGTATAAGAGCATTGCCAGAGAAGGTCAGCATTCACAAGGAAGTCCTTTCAGCACTTTATGACCCCTCTTTTAACTTCAGTTTCCAAATATACTTTATTTTAAAATTTCCTCCCACAAATATATGACAATACATTTATTCAGTCTGTCCTGCAGTCTCTTCTCCAGGTTAGAAGCACCTGTCCACTCTGCTTCATTCCTTTATTATCTAGACCACCAAGCACTCCAACATATGCTTTCAAAGAAAAAAAGGTGAGGCAGTGCACACCCTCGAACTAGGAAAATGGTTCCATCTTTGTCAATTCAAACTGTGTACACTTTGGAGGAAATTATTAATAGAATCTACAGAGCTCTTATGTGTGCCAGCTGCAGTACTATGTACTTTACACATAGTATCTTAATGAAGCCTCACATCCCTTGAGAAGTAAGTATTATCCCAATTTTTACAGATGAGAAATCAGGTGTAAGTCACAGAGCTAGTGAACGGTACACTGGGATTTGAGCCCAGGCCATCAGGTAAGTGGGTACTGAGATCACCACATTCTTGCAGTGTTCCTAGTTCTACCTGAATAATCCCTGCCAAAGATCTCTCTTAAAGTTAGGTCTGTGACTGTCTAAACTTGGAGGCCCAACAGAAAACCATGAAGATTTTAGCCTAAATATGAGAATCATTCCCTTCAAAAATGGAGGCAAAGGCTAGCATTAGATAGTGACTGTAGTTTGGATCAAAACATACCATGAATCCACAGATTATCCTGTCACTCCCTGGCTGTGTAAGACTGGGCATGTTCCCTAACTCTCAGGGCACAGTCCCTTGATCTAAGGATCATAAAAATACCTGGTTCTTGGAGAATAAATTAAATAACTCAGGTAAAGTATTTAGTGTGCTTCTAAGCATTTAGTAATGACTAAATACATATTAGTAATTATTGTTATTAATTTCTGGAAAACAGATCTGATGTGGAAGAATATTCTGATTTATTAAATTAGTCTCCCTAAGTGAGCCAAGATAGCTGAGCTGAGGCAGACAGACTACCTACTCCTTTGCTTCTGGGTAAGAAGGAAATAAGGCAGAGAGATAAGACCCCTGACTTGACAAGTAAGTGCTTTATGGGAGAGTGACCGATGAAAAGCTTCTTTTTCTCTGAACATAAGGAGTTGGTGGGCAGCAGGGAGATGGACCATAAAACATCTGGGTCCCCACACAGATTGGGGCCACTGCAGCTGGCTTTACATCCATCAGAATGATGTCTTAGACCCAGCCCTGTTCCTCCAGCTCTCCCCAGGACTGGACACCCCAGAACCCAAGTGACTGAATGCTGGTCCATGCAGAAGCACGAAAATTGTGTTTGACATAACCACATCCGTCCCAGGAAATACTTCTTGACTCCTAAGAATCTTCTGTCCTGGGGCTAGGAATGGGAAAGTACAATGGCTGAGTGACAAATGAATTTCTATTTTTTTCTTTGGGAACATAAAACCAATAAATGCTCTTATAGTCTGGTTTTACATGGGTAGTATTAATGAGAATTTAAGGCAGATGAACCATACAGGCTCACAGGAATGAAAGTGTGTGGTCATAACTAGTAAAACTAACCCACAAAAGACATTTTACAATGACTTTTTTTTTTTTTTTTTTTTTTGCGATACGCGGGCCTCTCACTGTTGTGGCCTCTCCCGTTGTGGAGCACAGGCTCCGGACGCGCAGGCTCAGCGGCCATGGCTCACGGGCCCAGCCGCTCCGCGGCATGTGGGATCTTCCCGGACCGGGGCACGAACCCGTGTCCCCTGCCTCGGCAGGCGGATTCTCAACCACTGCGCCACCAGGGAAGCCCCACAATGACTTTTGAGTTAAAACAAGGCTATCCTAAAATTTTACATGAATTTTCCATACTTATATTCATGCTTGGCATCTGAAAGCAGTATTCGGCCATGAAACACATCTTCCATGTTGCCACCCTATCTCCCCAGCTTTTCCTTACTGTTCAGAAAACATCCTGAAATCCTTCCTGATGCCTAGATTTAAGCCCGGGGTGTGTTCCATGCCCTACCTGCAATACTTTTGCTCCTCTTTATGTACTCACATCTATCCAACCTTCACATTTTACCCCAAGTCCCATATTCTGTTTAAATGTTAAGACTTCCCCAACCCCTGTCATCTCCAGTCACCTTGCTCATGCTTGTATATATTCCACAAATACTGAATGTATTCTCTGTGGTAGGCAGGGTGCTGGGTGCTGGAGATGTTAACAGTGAATAAAACAGACAAGTAGTAAAGAAGGCACAGCAAAAAGAATAGGAAAATGAAAACGGTATTTCCATAGCAAAAGGCACTACCACAAGATGACTGCCTAGGAAGGACTATATCAGAATGAAAAGTGATCTCATCAAGCTTCCTGGGATCTGTGTGGTTTTTTGAAAAGAACCAAAGTTTGAGACTAGTAGTTACCACTATCTGTACCCTATGAAGCATAGGACAAAAATAAACCAGAAATACACACACACAAACACACACACACACGAACTTGAGTGGGTATGTTGGGTTTATGCAAAGCCTATCTTGTCCCCGGTACATGCAAAGCCTGCTGTGCCATTAATGATATAGATGTTCTGCCTTTCCTTCTTTATAAAATGAACAGGTCTTTTAAGGTTCTGGTGGCTATGGCTCTTTCAGTATATCGTACCAATGCTATCTTTCTTCAAGTACCATAAAGTAAATTTTGAAGTGCTTTATTCTGATGTCCCTTGAAAGATATCCATTTGTTAAGTATCTCTCATGCAATTTTCAATCTAACGTCCATCATTTGTAGCCAGAAGTGAGGATAGCACAGTTACAAAGAGGTCTAAAGCTGTTATTTTAAACAAACAGCTAGTTACAAGTGCTGGTAAGGGAGAGCTTCTCCATTTGTCTTTTCATACATATGCTAGTTTGTCACCACAGCATTCGTGCCCTTAATCTGATTAGCTACAGGGGTGTACAGAAATCCCTTAGCTACAATAGCCACTTGCAAAATCCAAATACATCAAAACAATGATTAATAAAATATATCTATAAGCATGTTTATAGTCACAGGGGGTTAAGAGGGAAATGAAACAGCAGCTACTGCAAGCTCTTTTCCCCCAGAATTCATAATTTATTTACCTTGTCTGTCTTGCTCCCGGTGTGGCTGCAATCAATTGTATTCAATGTCAAGTCCTAGTATAACAGTCTACTGCTCACTTCAAGCTCTACAAGCTAAAAAGTCTACAAATGCTTTTACGGAAACATCAGCATGGACATTTTACTGATCCAAATGAAATCTAATTGTTTCTAGAAAGTGATCTGAAGGCCTAACTTTCTGCCTAAAAGTATTTTTAAGGAGAATTATACTGGTCAGGATAGGCTGACTGCTGAAAGAACCCCCAAACTTCAATGACTTAAGAGAAAAAACATTTATTTCACATTTATGCCCAATCCAATGGGGATATCCCTGGTCTGGTAGCTCTCCTGGGTGGATCTGCTTTAAGTACAAACTCAGCAATTCAGTTTGCCTTCCAGCTTTTGTTGCTTGCACCTGTGACATGACCCTACACAATTTCCATGGAAGGATAAGAGAAGGTGGACATGGCCTATCAGAAACTTAACCACTTCTTCCAAAGGAACATGCATCACTTAGGCTCACATTCCATTAGCCAGAAATAGCCACATGCCCTCACCTAGACACAAGAACCTTGGGAAATGCAGTCCCAGCTGAATGGCACTTCACAAGTCTACATCATGAGGGAAGTACCAGGCTGGTGATCAGCTACCCATCTCCAGACTGAAGAACCTAAAGTAGACATATATTTTTAAAAAAACACAAGATCTTCTACTAAATCTCAGCTCCTACGAATCCAATAGCAGATACCAACACATGGCTCCTTAGTGTTCACAGAGTAACAAACAGCAAGAGGTACCAGTTTAAATATATGTGCTTAGGAGGCCTACAAAACCTAGATTCAAATCCTGATCCATCATTTAGTAGTGGTTTGATCTTGTGCAGATAACTTACCCCCTCTATGCCTCATCAGAACAACGGAGACAGTAGTAGTTGTCTATTCACAGGGTTGTAGCGAGGATTAAATAATGAAATGTACATAAATAAAGACCGCCCAAATGAGAATCAACACAGGCTCGGTATAGTAAGGAGTCACACACCATCACTTGCATTAGGCAGAGACTCAGACAGGAAGGCAGCGAGATAGCTTTATAATAAAAAAAAAACGGGGGCTTCCCTGGTGGTGCAGTGGTTAAGAATCCACCTGCCAATGCAGGGGACACGGGTTCGAGCCCTGGTCCAGGAAGATCCCACATGCCGCAGAGCAACTAAGCCTGTGCACCACAGCTACTGAGCCTGCACTCTAGAGCCCGCGAGCCACAACTACTGAGCCTGTGAGCCACAACTACTGAGCCCGCGTACCACAACTACTGAAGCCTGCACGCCTGGAGCCCGTGCTCCACAACAAGAGAAGCCACCGCAATGAGAAGTCTGCTCACTGCAAGGAAGAGTAGCCACCGCTCGCTGCAACTAGAGAAAGCCTGCGTGCAGCAGCCAAGGCCCAACACAGCCAAAAATAAATGAATAAAATAAATAAATTTATTTTTTTAAAAAAAGAAAAGGGTATGCTTTGACTGGAGATTGTTGGCATGGGGAGGCCGGAGGTGGGCTAACCAGAAGCAGAGCATCTTAACTGATCGGTTTGAAAAGTATATTTGATTTTCTCTGGTTGAACCTGACTTGGAAATGGGTAAAAAATAGGGGAACTGGCAGTCACTGACCAAGTCCTGACGTTAATGGGCCAATTGCTGTGGAGGATGGGGGTCAGAGTTCTCTTACATGATCTGGCCGTCATCCTTTTGTGTGTTCAGTCTTGCATGACCCGTTATATTCCAAAGTGGGTGGTGGGTGTACTCTCACACTGACAAGAGATGCCCAGGTGTACAATCCTCTGGAAAAACTTTAATCAGAATTCTATGTTCTTAAACCCTGGGCATTAAGGGATGCGGAGTGGGAAAAATACAAGAAAACAGCTTTAAATTCTGTGCTGTTTGGCAAGGCCAGGTCTACCAGGGCACACTGTATAATGCAAACCTCTCTCCAGCCAGGTGAAGCCACTGCTACAGTGCGATAACGTGCTCCATGGTGCTGTGAATGAATGGGCTTTCCGGGATGCTGGAGAGTGGAGGGCAGAGAGACAGCCCAGAAATCTGCACACTGCTTTTTTCCCCAGGTGAGAGATGGAACCCTCCGACAACCTGAGTTTGGTTCAGCAAGCTTAAAGTTTGCAAATATCCCCTTAAATAGAAGAATACACAGAGATTTTTAGTGAATATGTAAATTCTTTCTAAATGGGGATGACAGACACGATATAAAGTCTAGCCCAGCACAAAATTAAGCTTCTTGGATCCTGCAGGACCTGACTTTAAGAGGACAATGATCCTGGTAGCTGCATGCCCCTCGCCTGCCAACCCATTAGAGACTCTGGGGACCAAGTGAAGCTGCAGGAAGATATCCTGCGTTTGCTTTTGCTCTAACTTAACAACAGGAGGGTGTGTGTGTGTGTGTGCACGAACATACACGCAAGCACACTGGCACTGCAGGGGTTGTGTGGTTTTTATCACTGAAACAGAAATCATCTGAAATTATGCACGTGGCCTGTTCAGACCACAGGTGGTGCCCAGTCTCAGTCACAAATCTTAAAAAAGACATGAAGCACATTCAAAGAAAGTGATCAGGCAGGACAAGAGAGAGGCTTACATAGATGTCACATGGGAATGAATAGTTGAAGAATGAATGAAGAAAGGAACTGAAGACGTTAAATCTGGAGGAAACAGAGTTCATGCTAACACCACATTCCAAAAATTGAAGGGGTCTTCCCTGGATTGGAAGCAGGAAAAGGAGTTGGTTACATTTTTGCCCTGAAGCAGATGTAAAGATGGTATTTTTGAAATGTTAATTGACTTCCTCAGCCCACCACCAAGAGTTTTCCTTTCCTTCTTAACCCTTCCTTCTCTGTACCCTTCTGGGCCAGGTGGCCGGTGCTCACTGCCTCACAGAAGGAAGGAACAGAGAGCAGGAAAAAAACGGAGCCCTTTCTTGCATTTGCATTCCAAAAGCCTATACAACAACAGCAAAACTCACATTAGAAAATAAAACCATGTCCTGGGCAGAAGTTGGAGATAGAGATTCGTGAATGCTGAGTTTGTGCAGTCCAGGATGACAGCCCCTCCCCTGGAGATACCCTACAGGTAAGAACCAAGTCCACCTTTACAGATGGCACAAGTTCCCCTGGAACAAGGTGCACACACTGCCTATGCCTCAGGGTGCTGCCTGCTGCCACTTCGAGGACCCCCAGCACCAGCACTGCAAGCACAGAGAAGCCCAGTAGAAGAGCCCACCCATGCCCAGAGTCTCTGCTCAGCCTCGAAGACACAGCCCATGAGAAAACTCACTCCCACTACAGCCTTACAGTGTCCTAGATGCTTTCAGCTCCAGAGATGAAAGGGTAGAGGCTGGAAAGGGAAGGTCAAACCATTAGACTGTGGCAGAGCTGAACGGGACCAACCCCACTTCCCCCTGAGCAAGGAGAGTGGGAAATGCTTTCTGATTACACACAGACTGAATGATCTCTTGGCATGGAGTTATGTAGAGGAAATTGCATTAAGGGTCTTTATTAACCAGGGTTCTCTAGAGAAACAGAATCAACAGAGTGTGAGTGTGTATAATGTAAAGAGTTATTATCAAGAATTGGCTCACACTATTATGGAGGCTGACAAATCCCAGTATCTGCAGGGTGAGTAGTTTCACTCCAAAGGCCGGCAGTCTACCTATTTAAACATTAATGTCATCCAGGAGCACCCTCACAAACGCACCTAGAATAAAGTTTGACAATGATCTGGGCACTATTCCCTATCACTAAGTCAAGCTGACACATAAAATTAACCAACACAAGGGTCTCAATGACATTTAAGGGTATTTCCAAAACTAGATTCTAAGGGTGTTTCATCAGAAGGGCATATAGGCATCCAGAACTTGAAAAAGAAGAAAAGGAAGTGGAGCAATTTGTTAAGGCTCATGTCTGGCTCATTTCGCTTTCAGCTGATGTTTCTTTCTAGGAATATTTCAGTGGAGCCAGTCTACTGACCCTCAGTAGAGCATGCAGGTATAGTGTAAGTGCTTGGCACATTGTAGTTAAATTCTCCTCATTCATCCAGCAGAAAACAAGCTTTTTAGAGACATGAATGGCAAAAATTTCCAAGGCTATAAAAATGGATCTTCTTCCATATTTTCTGATAAGCCAATTAGTGTTTGCCCCAGTCAAGTCAATACAACATTGTGATTAAAATATGTTCTAGAACACACAGGCCCAGATTCAAACCCAGACTCTGCCAAGACATACACAATGACCTTCAGCAAATTACACTCTTTGAACCACATCCACAAACGGGAGGGTAACAACACTGCTTCCCCTCACTAAAACAGAGGATGCCAGTAAATAACTTAGCACAGCATTTGTTACACACCAAATGCTTAGTAAATGTTAGAAGTGATTACTGTAACTTAGATGGAGTTCTTTAAAATGTGCTGCCAGCATAGCCCTGAAGTCTTTCTTTAAAGAAAACCCTTAGGCCACTCATCGTTTCTCTTCTTCCTTCCACGACTAGGGCAAACACAACAGAACCACCACTAATTCTGGAGGTGAGCAGACAGACTGCTGGACAGAATACTGGTTGATGATTATTGCCTCGGAAACCCAGGAACCCCATTCAAAGGCAGGCCTCTGACTTGAATGCCAGAAAGTTGGAAACCCGAAAACAAAGATAAATAATCCAATTTCCTCCTTCAAATTAAAGTTTTGTGTGCGTGCATGTGCAGCAGAAAATACTGACTTAATCAGAGGCATCCGATTAAGATTAGAAAAAGTAAAATACAGCATCAGAACAGAGGCAGGCACAGTAATCAAGTAGTTATTTCTAAAAATCCAACCTCATGACAATGCTCGATATTGCGGATGTGTGGATATGAGCAACTCCAGAAAGAAAGATAATTGCACCATTTCACAGTAATGTAAATTTCCTCTTCCTTACTATGTCACTTTATCTCCAGCTGTGAGTTCAGAATTTTCCAGAGAGAAGAGATTCGAGAGATTTTGCCTTGACTATTTCTAAAGACAGACTTCCTAATAAATTTCTATATGCAAATTTTGAGTCACATAAAGAAAAAGGAGGGCCAGGGCCAGCTACAGTCTGCTAAAATTTCATTATTTTAAACTACTCTGATTTCAAGCAATGGTTTCAAGAGTCAAAACTTTGAGAGGATTCTTTGCAACTAATTTCCTTAGAAAAGTTTCATGGATATAAGAAGTCAAGGGAGATGCTGTATGAGTGAAATGTCATTATTCGACACAGAAATAACACCTTTTGTGCCCAAGGAGTCCAAAAGAGTTTAGTCTATATCTATAGAAAAATTTTACCTAAAAAAAAAAAAAAAAAATCATCTCTAGGTAAGAAATAATGTCAGAATGGGATTGTCATTAGTCATCAGGAAAATGTAAATTAAAACCTGTGATTCCACTACATACACACATTAGAATGAATAAAGTTAAAAAAACTGACCATACAATGGGCCAAGAAATGGAGGCACTGGAACTCCCATGCACTGCTAGTGAGAATGTAAAATGTACAACCACTTTGGAAAACAATTTGTCAATTTCTGACAAAGTTAAACAATACCTGCTATTTGACCCAGGGATTCCACTCCTAGGTATTTACTAAAGAGAAGTCAAAATGTATGTTCACACACAGACATGTGCATGAATGTTCATTGCAGCTTTATCTGTAACTGCAAAAAACAAGAAACGACCCAAACATCCATCAACAAGTGAATGGATAAAAAAATTAGAGTATATCCATACAACTGGAATGCTACTCAGCCACATAAAAGAATACATTATTGATATACGCAACATGGGTGAATCTCAAAATCATTACACTGTGTGAAAAAACTTAAATTAAAAAAAGAGTACATACTATATTCTCCTATTTACATAAAATTCTAGAAAATGCAAATCACTGTCTATAGTGGCAGAAAGCAGATTAGAAAGGTTGCCTGAGGAGGGAGGGAAGGGAGAGCACTGGGAACCATTACAAATGGGCACTAGAAAACTTTTAGGGGCAATGGAAATGTTTGTTTTCTCTAGGTAGTGAAGGTTTCATGGGTGTATACATATGTCGAAACTAAATTGTACACTTTAAATACGTGCAGCTTACTCTTCAATTAAGTATAAAGACCAAAAATAAGTGAGATTGTGAATGTGAACTGTCACAGCGCCTAGCAGACAGTAGGTGCTCCAAAAATGTTGAAGAAATGACTTCTTATGGGCACACTTTCTCTCCCCATACAGGAGCTATTGTTCTGTTAAGTGTTATATGTGTTCTACATGTGTCTATATAGTTGTGTTCTGTATGTGTTATAATGCAAAAGGATTTGGATGATACATGTTCTACGTTAGTCTTCATAGTATGGTTTCTCTCTGATTTCTGTGTTCACTGTGTCATCATCTCCTCTATGACTGTCTATTCCTCTGTCCCCTATTTCTCTTCCTTACATAGGTATTATGAGCTTCAGCTAACAGCATCTTCATTCCCTCTGATGAATATCCTTCCCTGACTCTCATCGTGTATTGTGGGGTGAAGGAGGGCATGTGACTCACTCTTGGCCGGAAGAGGGAAGAGAACATCCTCCTGGTCGGAACAGGTGGTTCACCGATGAAGGTACAGCCTAACCAGGGCCAAGGTGAATATGGCCTAAGAGTCCTAGTTTCTTCACACTGTGAAGAAAGAGCTGCTTTCCCTTTTCTGCCTGACTTAGAGTGGTGAGAATATAAGCATGAACTGAGGGCAGACATCTGGCCTCACCAAGGGAAAGCCTGCCTACAACAGTGCCAAACACAGAGGAAAGACGGAGCAATAATAGTGTGTGAATTCCTGAGTCCAGACATGCCTGACCTTAGACCTATCTCTGTACTTTCAGCTTTGTGGCCAATAAGTGTCACTTTTTATTAAGTTAATTTCATCTGGGTTTTTGGTCACATGCCATCTCCCCCGCCAAAAAAAAAGACCCAGTGATATCCATGGGAAAGCATTCTTTGGTGTTTTGTCCATGAGGAAAACATGGATGGGAATGTTTAAGTGCTAAGAGTATTTGCAACCACTAGTTGACGTCTATAATCATGAACGCTGATGTATGAACAGATGATTTGGCAAGCTAGAGGATGCTCACAGGTGTGGCCGCCTCTACTAAAGGTCCTGAAATTCGTCTCAGACAAGAAGAACATGAGATGCAAAAGAACTCTTACTAGCTGTGTGACTTCAGCCAAGTTTCCTGACCTAAGTCTCAGCTTCCTCATTTTTAAAGGAGGCTAATTAAGACAGTTATGTTAAACTATACACTTTTGTGTGTAGTACAATGCCTGGCACAGAGCAGGCCCTCAAGAAATATTAGCTGTTGTGTTACTAAGATGCTATCCCCCTTCATCTATACTGCAAAGCCATAATGTTTCTCCCTTATCTTCCTTAATCCAAATCCTGTGTGTTCTTCAAGTTCTACCATCTCTTCCAGGAAAATCTCCCTGATTACTTCAATGCAAAATGTAGTGACTATTTTCTTATCTGAATTTCCAAGCCCTTTAGTCTGTACATGTGTCTAATGCCCCATCATATTGTGTCATAAATTGAATTTCCAGTAGTGAGCTGGAGTCAGCTCACATCAGCTTGTGAGAGCCAACTGTTAAATTTTCAGGAATTTTGAGAGGTGGTTATTAAACAGCCATTATTAAAATTTAAATTACATAAAATTATAATTAAATAAATTATATTAAAAGCAAAGGTAGCAAACACTCAAAATATAACACTTCCTAGCTATCTGTCTTATATTTTACTATGACTGATGCCCTTCAGGTTTTTTTGGTCTGTTATATGTCTATGGAGGAAATAGTATAAAATGGAGGGTTACCATCCTCTCTTTCTAACGTCACATGCTGTGACATCACGTTGGCAGCTTGCGATCAGTCATGACAGGAGAGTTTATACCACAAAAATTAGCAAACGCAAATCCAGGCTCTCTCTCCACTCCCAACCCACAGAGCCGTTGTTAAATGTTCACTGGCATACCACTGCTTTTAACTTCTTTATGTTTGTAAACTGCTCTAATGATTTCATTAGCTCTTTGACAATAGTGGTGTTTCACATTTCTCTTTGTCCTCTGTGTTGTTCAAAATAGCACTGCATACACAGTAGGTGCTAAACATTTTGCCATGTGCTAGAAGCCTAGAAAGAGGCAATCATTTCACAAAGAAGAGTTGGCTATGGCTACATCTATGTGACCTGATGCATTTAAAAATACTGCCCACACAAACACCTTGCAGGTCTATCACTGATTGAGTTGTAAACAATGGAGAAAATGCCAACTGTGAAAGTAGAGTAAAAATATTACAGCCTGACAATCAAAGTGGATGCATACTGACACAAAGAGCTGAGATCATTAAAATTCATGTCATAGGGAATGGTCAAAAAAAAAAAAATCAGTATTTTTTCACTTAGAGAAAGGAAGAATTGTAGATGCACAGAGGGCAGTAAAAATGTCTTCAAATAGTTGAAAGGCTATCACAAAAGGAGAAGATTGGATATGTTCTGTATTACACTAGACAGTCATACCAGAATCAACGTTTAGATGCTAGGATATAACTAAGCAGGACCCTGTGGGGCTTCCCGGAACAGACCCCTTCCCCATATCCTCTGCTGTAGCTCCTCTCTGAAGTACCTAGATAATAGTATCTGATGCACATTTCCTGAGTTGTTTCACAGGTGCTGAAACACCCACCAAATGAAAGGAATTAACTACTTGATGACCATGAACCCCCCAGACCTACTGGCATCTCACAACAGAGAACGTTAACCCCTGTGACACGGTCCTGTTACCTCACCGTCACCCAATCAGAGAACTGTGCACTAGGAGATCACATACCCTGGAATGCCCCTTTCTTACCTTGCCTTTAAAGATGCTTTGCTGAAACCCATCGGGAAGTTTGGGCTTTTTGAGTACTACCTGTCACGGACTCCTTGTACGGCGCCTTACAATAAACGCTGCACTTTCCTTCACCACAACCGGATGTCAGGAGATTGGCTTGACTGCATGGGCAAGCAGACCCAAGTCTGGTTCTGTAATAAGGAGAGGCACATTGTGATATAATGAGGAAGAAGAGTCCTACAGAGATGACTGAAGATGGGCTGAATGAGAAGCAATGAACCTGCCTCAGTGTTACTTAAAACACTACACTGGTCACAGAGCTTGGATGAATAAATAAGTTAATGGGCCAGCAATGGTTCTCACCTGGGGCCATGACTGCCCCCTAGGGGTGTTTGGAAATTCACTGAGGCACTTAGTGAAGGGGGTGGGATACAAGGCAAGGGATGTCTCCATACAACAAGTAACTCTACTACCCAACATGCAAATCATGCTCCCACTGAGAAACAGCAGGCTAGACAAATCCTGGAGGGCATGTTTCAGTTAATGTTCAGTAATCAATCATTTGGTTGAGCAAGTAAGTTTCAGGCACTCTAGGGTTAACTGCACAAGATGAAGCTTTCTCTTGCAAGAGGCTTGAGACTAGCAGAGAGAGATAAGGAAATAAGTAAACCAGTTTCAAGAGAGTCATACATGGCTAATCTAGAAATGTGAACAGGTGCTGAGAGAACAGAGTGCTCCTCTAACTACTGGAGTGTGGCTGGATTATACAAAGAGTGGGAAAGGCCTCTCAGTGGTGGTAGCGCCTTCTAGTTGGGTTTTATAGAACATGCACAGAAGTTCACAAGTTGGATGAAGGAGTTTCAGGTGCAGAAAACAGTATGCGTAAAGGAACAGAAGTGTGAGGACTAGCAGGTCTTCACACTTAGTCCAGGACTAACTTGGCACTAGCATCCTAGGAAGGCAATTCATTGAATTTTTTTTTGCAATAGTTACATATGGGTACCTGCATATTTTTTAAGCATTTCTAGTGTTTATAGTGCCGCTACAGAGGGTGCCGTAAGAAACTAAGTACAGCTTGAGTGAAGGCTGAGTATGAGTACCGTGGAGAAGAGAGACTAGGGCGTTTGGGAAATGTCCCTTCCAAACCTGAGAATCTCTAAACTTTCCGGATGCAAGAGGAAAGTTGTGGCCAGGATCCCATATGATGAGCAGAGACCTAGATCGTCATCTAGTGTATTCCTCTCCTCTGCCTGCCCACTCTGCTCCAGCAACATGGCCTTTCTTTCTGCGGCTGGACGTTCCCACCTCAGGGTAACCACACATGCTCTTCCCTTTGCCTGAAACACTCCTTCCTAGATAGTCACACAGTTGGTTCCTTCTCCACTTGAGATCTCCTCCTCAAAGAGGCCCTCCCTGCCCATCCAATATGAAACAGCATTATCTGTCTCCATCACTAGAATGTAGTTCTATGAGCGCAGGGCCTCTTCCATCTCATTACTTGTATATTGCAGAGCAAGTAGTCAGTAGGCTATTCATACACACCTGGACATCCCATCCTATAACAGATAATAGACAAGGAGAAAATAGATCAGAGGAGAGCACCTAGGATAATTAGGACACCCCAAGCCACAGGATATGAAGGAGGAACTGGTGTGTGTCCTTCTAGTAGCCTGGGATGAGACTAGAACTAACTCGGAAATCAGGTCTTTTGAGAGAAAATTATAGGACGTGGGATATTTAGCCCAGGGGAAAGTACTCTCAAATGGTGCATACTCTTTTCAAATATCAGGAGGGCATCACATGGAAGAAGAACTGGAATTCCTCTGAACTGATCCCCAAGGGGAAAGACCACATGAGAGAAAGAGATGTCAGCTCTACACAAGAAAGGGCACCAACAGGCAAAGCGGCAGGCAAAGTTCAGAAGGTTCCGACTTCCATCAGTGGAGTTGTTTAGCAGAAGCTAGCCAGCCAACCAACCCAACAGAGACAAAAAGCTCAAGCCTCAGGCAGGAGAGCAGACCAAAAAGCTAACATGTGTATGTCACTTACTGCATGCCAGCAGCACTACTGGAGGTACACCAAAAATAACTCATTTAACCCTTACAACAATCCGCAGGCACAGATGCTGTTATCATTTTACAGTAGAACAGACTGAGATGCGGAAGTCCGATAACTTGACCAAGATCACCTTTCTCGTAAGTGGCACTTACAAAAAAAAAAAAAAAAAATGACCTTTAATGTCTCCAGTAATTCTTTTTATGCCCTCTATTAACTAGAAGTGAGTTGATATCCTATTTTTGTTATCTCCTGGGCAAAACATGACAGAACGTCTAAGTATGACTGCCAGCCACCACGCGGTAAAGGCTGTAGGTGGTACCTAACACAGCACTTGCCCAGAACTCCTGTGCTGAATGAGGGACTTGCCCTATGTCATAGCCCATGTGTCTTTATTTTTTATTGTCCATCTCCTCCTATATTCCAGACCCACAAGGGAAGGGATTTCTTTTGTTGACTGCTGGATCCTCAAGTGTTAAACAGATATTTGTGGAAAACAGAAAAGAAAGGAAAGAAGGGAAGGAGGAAGAAAAGTATCTTCATGGGTCCTCTACCTCGGGCTCTGCACATTACGCTCTCTGCGGCCCTGTTTACTTGAACCTACTAAGAGGAAGAAAGCCCCCCTAGGAGCCCAGATCTCAGACAAACTCAACATGTAGCCCTTGCAGTTTTGAAAAGAATCTGTCACCAACAGTTCGGTTTCTACGTTAAAAGAAAAAACAAGCATCTTTCAAGCAAGGTAGCTGAAGTACAGATAAAAGTTGAGAGTACTTCTCTCTGTAGCTGTCAAAATCCCACTCTGCTTAAATGTAATAAAATAGAGTCAATACTAAAATGTTAATAAAATGCTGTTTTTCCCCAGTCACTACCATCTAATAAAGGTGTTTTGATTCTATTTATGATATAAATTATATTACTTAGTACCCAAGGGAGCTATTTTGGCTGTAAGAGGTAATCTTTTTCTAATTTAATGACAGAGGGGGAAAAAATCATGCATGACTAAAATAACTACAACACAGGCTATCCAGAAGACTACATCTTGTGAGGGGCTACAAACATGCCAGTGCCTGTTCAAGTATTAAAATTAACATGCTTAAATTTTTTCATTTACTATGTATTCAGTTTGCCTTCTCCCAGGCCCCGTAAGCCCACACCACCTTCCTCATGAATATTTAATGTTTTTTTCCTGGGAAGTCAACTCCGCAGCCACCCCTCCAGAAAAACAACTGTAAACAAGGCTGAAGGGAAAAGTGAGACAGGGAGGTGAGGCGAGAGCAAATGCAAAAGGACAGATGGCTAAGAAAAGCAGAGCACACCAGAGTCACCCTCCAAGGAGGAGAGAGAAACAACTGGAACCCAGAAGTGAGCAGATTCATTGTGGAGGCATTTAAAGCTCTCATACCTTATCCAAATGGAGAAATGGGTTCTGTTTTGAGGCAAAGGGGAAGCTTATGAATACTTTACAATCTGTGCATTAGAGCCTAGTCAGCGTGCATCCTTTGCGTGAGTAAGCCACTCCCTGGTCAGTGGTTAGAAATTTTAAATGCCTTCCCTGAAGCAAACTTCCCCGGGGGCGGTGGAGTCACCAATAAGGTGGTTTAGAGGCAGACCAGAGGAATAATGAACTACTTGGTAAGCATCCATTAGGCCCATGAGTATACTTGGCCCCCAAATAGAGTTGAGTAAAAAACCATTAGTGCAGCCCCATTCTGAAGCTGCGTGAGGACAGCTGTGGAAGTGTTTAAAGAGGAAACCCTCTTCTCGCCCAGACCATCATTATCTTCTACCTCAAGTTGGGATGGGATTCCTGGGAACTGGTTTTGTCTAGAAAACAGGGGTCGGCACCATTTATTAAAATTCAAATTGTTGAATCAAAATTTCCAGAGAGAAGAACGTCCTTTTCTAATACCCAGGCCCCATTATTAAGGCCAGGCTACTATCAGAGCACGTTTTTCTTTCTACTGAGTAAGAGAAGTGCTGGGCCTAAGTGCCAGACTCTGTAGAGTTCTGTAGGAAAGGCATATGCCTTCCCTTGAGATTGCTCAGGGCTAACTAAATTCCATGCCTAACTTATTTCATTAAAGTGGCATTTGGTTTCAGGTTATTTTATAGTTTAGGTTCCCCCAGAAGTAGATCTAGAGGTGGAGATCAGAATGTAACTGGGAAGTGATTCAGGGAAACATCAGTAAAAACATGAGACAGGGAAAAGGAAGAAAGTTAATCAAGGGGTCATCATCAATTGGTTACCAGCATGGGCAACTGGAGCTCACCCCCCACTGAGGGCGGAGGGAGGGCCTTACTTGCCAGGCACCTCCAGCGTTCACGACTGCGGTGGGAGGGCAGAGAAAGCGCGGAGAAGAGGAGCCAGTGCTAACACTCAAAGTCAGGTGCGGTGTGCACGGAAATGGCACAGGCCGAGGGGATGTAGGAAGGGCAGCAGTTACAGCTGCTGCTACAAGAACAAGAGCCAGAAAGGAAACAAGTGCCAGCACCTGGAGGGGAACCACAGGGCGAGCTATGAGTGCTCAACATTCAGATACTTATATCTGTTGGTTTCAACCGCAACCAGAATGGTCACTGGACTTCTATCCATTTCAGCAGCAGCAGCAGTACGGCTGAGTGCCCAGGATGCTAAGTGTGGGACAAAACTGGTTTGCTCTGCTTAATAAAAGGGAGTGGAATTTGAAGACCCCTAAGAGAATCAGGGAAGGAAACAGAAGCCTAAGTTACTGGGTATTGTGTGAAGGTTGAGGAGGAGAAAAATATCGTTCTGCTCCTCACCCCAAGCACAGCGGCTGTGTAGAAAAGACTGGAGGAAAGAAATATGTAATGGGGGCTCTGTAATACAGTTTTTCTTGTGTTTTAATGTGACATGAGTATATGGCCATACATTAAACTCCCTCTCTTCCTATTCCTCAAAATCTTCAGTAGAAACTACATTATTTACCAATGTTTTGGCCTGAGTTGATTCTAGGTATGCTCAGAAAGTCACGGAGTTCTAATCTCTCTGGGGCACAGAATGACAAGGGGACAGCTGACATCAGGTTACATCACTGTTCAGAGCACTTTCTTATATACCAAAGTCCTAAAACAAGTGACCTGCAAGCTAATTTAGTCTCAGATGTAGATTTTTGCCCCCACCCTACCCCCAACTTCCAGCTATTTTAAAAAATTGGTATCAACATTTTTCATATAAGAGATTTCATATTAAATTTCTGACTTCTCATGAAACACAAAACAAAAGATGTTAGTATTCACTGGGATAATCACCAAGCAATAATTAGCCAACTAGTATGCATTATTTAGATTGTCACAATCCCTACCACTCTTAATTGTTCCCCAAACATCACATTTGCCCTGATTTTTCCTTTCCCAGCAAAAATGGGACTATCAAAAATGGAAAAAGGAAAATACCGAAAGTACTTCATAATTCTAGGAAAAAAAGGAATGCATGCTTCTCCATGGAAGTGAAGAACAATCATTGTTTAAAACAAAAAGTGTGCATTAAACATGAGGTTTCTAGAGTCCTTGAGGGTGACCTCTGTGATCAAAAAAAAAAATTAGTCTGATGGTGCTTTGGTTTTAAATATTAATGTTGGATTTATTCAAGTTACAAATTTAAAGCCTAGTTTTTCCTTAAGCTTCTCATTTCAGCTTACAAATTTAATTCTATTTATAATCCAGTAAATTTTAGCAATTGCTTTAAAGAGGACCTAGAGGAACATTTAGCTTCATTTATAAACAGCTAATTTAAGCTCTTCAAACATTTAAAAATTCATTTATAAATTTAATGTATTTGATTTCCTTTCAATTGTCTGACTTAAAACTTTCCTGAGTAATTAAATAAAGCTCTTAAATCAAATAAACTTATAAACATAGTGAATCAAGTTCTTCTAAATATTCTAACACTGTAGATTAATTTAGTAATATTTCAACCTAAAACCACAAGTCTAAATCAATTACTCAATTATACATTTTAAATTGGAATTATGAAACTCATCTGTTACTCTACCAGATCAAATTCTCTTAAATATTATAAAAACTTTAAATACCAAACACACACAGATTCCTTTTTTAACACAAAAGCTCCTTGTGTTAAGTTTTGATTCTCTTAAATATTTCTATATTTAATTTTAAACCTTTCTGGCTAAAAAAAGATTACAACTTTTCCAGCTAATAAACACAACTAATGATTTTGACCAGGACACTCATTGGATTCTTGTTGGTAAAACTCATAGGACATCCTGAGTCCTATTTATACTCTACATGAGGGACTTCAAACTAAAGTTGGTGGTCACATACCTGGTTCCTAAGATTTTAGTCACATCATTTCTAAATTTTAAATTAGATTAGAGTCTATAACTGCCACTCAGATGGTTATACCACTTTGACTGAATTACATATTTCTTCGGATATTGATATCTCTCCTAAGTCTGAAGACCTATGTCTTAACAGCAGAATACACATTCTTTTCCTATATTTCCTACCTCTGCCCTAATACTCTTATGGACATTAAAGTGATATCCAAATGGATTTTGGACATTCCAGACCCACTTCTATTTAGTCACGATGTCGAAGACAGTTGTACTGACAGTGCTATGTGGAAAGACAACGCCAGGCCCCCTACTCATCTGTTAATGGTAGGAATTCACTTTGGCCAACTATGAGCTACATCTACGAGACAGGAAATCCAAAGACTGTTAACAATGGACCTCAGGCAAGCTGTAAAAGTGCTCAAGTTAAAATGGTGGGGAAAAGAGAGATGTATGATTTAATTATTCTTAATTTTTTTAGGAGTCTCCAACCCTTCAGAGAATCTGATAAAAGTTTTAGACCCTCTGCACAGAAAAACACCCAAGCCCTTTCATTAATAATGTCCAAGACTTCATGTTTCCAGTGACATTCATAAATGGATACCAAGTTAAAAAAAAAATAAAAACCCTTGGACTAGATGGATCTTTAAAGTCCTTTCCCAACATGGTTCTGAAAACATAATCTATCAAAGTGACATATTACAGAGGAGAGGTCAGAAATTTGGTTCAGAGGATTGATTTTCAAAATGACTAATCTAGAGAGCTCACTGAGTCACAACAGAATAGAGTTCAATGGAGACTGGATGGAGTAATTTTCTTATAAAAGTTCATAGTCTGTTCTAATTTTCATTAAACATGTATGTCAGAGGTAGGGTGTAGTGAAAAAATTAACCTATAAGGTAAAAAAATTTTTTAAATTTTACTCAGCATTCAGAAGCAGCAGTGAGGAAAATTTTTATGACATGTCTTGCAAGTAGGTGAAGGGCTTTTATGCAATGGAAGATAGTAAGCTTGGCTGCCGTCTTTCCTAAAATTTTAAGATATAGGAAGTTGTTGGTTGGTTGTGTTTTTAGTTGGTTGGTTTTTTTGAATGAGTTACTGAAGACAAAACAGAAACAACTTCTCTGGAAGTCACAACCTCCAATATTCCTCATCTGTCTGGGATAATTAAGGATTACTGAATAGCATGAGGAAGAACTACATGTTTTGTGAATGAATGAATGACGTCTTAATGGTCCTTTCAAACCCATAATTTGACATATATCTTGTAGTTTTCCATGAGCTTCAGCAGCTGTTTCATCTATACATACTATACCATAATATTTACTAAATAGAAATAATTCTGCACCACATTATTATACTTTTAGCATCTATATTTTATCTAATAATGTCAATTCTGTTGAGTTAAAATTCCACATTGATAGTACAAGTTTAAAGAAAGATTTACAACTACCTTAGGCTTTCTGTGTCCCCTCTGTGCTAAAAGCTCAAGGCAAACTTCTAACCTGGTTTTACCTAATGCAGTATTTTTAGAGGTGTGGTGTGTTTTTGAAACTATTTTATCTATAGAGCCCCCAGAGCTAGGACTCCTGCATTGAACACATTTAAGTCTTAGGTTTAAGCTGCCTGGCTTTTAGAGTAACACAGAAAACAAAGCTCTGATGCATGAGGCCGTCAACAAAAGCAACATGCCTTCTTTAAAGTTTCAGTTCAATAAAGGTTTGCCATACAGAAAAGGTCCTTGCTTTCTGAGACTTTTTCACTCAAAAGCTCTCATTTTAAATCACATTAAAAAAAAAAATCTTTATTGTCATTGGCTGAGAAGGGAATCACCAAGGTGCCTACAAAACAATGGGGTTGTAGCGAAATGAAAGGCAGGAGGCTTGAACTCTGCAACCTTGGGCAAGTCCTTAAACCTCTATGGCAGAAATAGTGAGAGTAAAACCTAGGACAGAGAAGATGGAGTAAATGTCTTCAGCATTTGGACAGCTACCATAAGACTGGCTCTGGAAGGAGGGTTCATACCTCCTCTAAAAGCATCAGAGTTTGATTTTTCTTTTTGTAATGCAATTAAAGAGATGTCCATGAGATGGGCTAAACCCAAGGATTCAGAGTCTGAGGTGCTTTTGTCCCTTCCTGCAGAGACATTCCTCATCAGGGAAGAAGGTGGCAAATCTCCTTGCATCTTCTCCCTGCAGGAAAAGGGGCCTAGAGGTAAAAACAACTTCTATCAGCCTCCTCTGCACTGTTGAAGCCAAACCTCTCAATATTTCAGTAAACGTTTCCTTTTTACCCTTGCTTCCTCTAGGGCCAGGTCCTTTTTTTCAGTGCTGCACATTTTTCATAGAACATTCCAATTAACAATTTGAAAAAACAATGCTTCATGTTTATGTTAAACATGTCATATGTTAGAACCTACAATCAGGATATGCAAACCCATAAAATGAAAGCAAAATGACAAGTGAAGATACACTAGAAAATGTATTTTAGTCCAATCATATATAAAATCCAAAAACAATGCTAAGTCAGCAAAAAATGCATTTATTCATCTATCCACTCATCCAATTAGTATTCATTCACTCATTCATTTATTCAGTCATCATATACTAAGCTCCTATTATGTGATAGGCACTGAGTGTAAAAAGATGAAAGAAAAAGACACTCTTTCAAGGAGACACTGCCTGGAATCCAGCAGAGACAAAACACTGATCATATGATTGTATGTTAGAAGATTACAGATGATGCTCTGGGAGCAATGGAAAGGCATACCTAGCTCAGATAGGGAGGGGGTGGGAGCTCTAAAGTCTTCTTGGATAAAGAGTTTTAAAGGATAAGCAGAAATTACTTGGGTAAAAGGAAAACAGAATTTTAAAGTTAACAGTTCTTTCATAGATAACAACAGAACACATTTCTAGTACGTAAAACTTTTCCAAGTCTAATATAACCCTGTGAGATTCAGATCTGATCTGAGCACAGCCAATCAAATTATCTCTCTGAAGATCATGGGAAGTTGGCATGATTCTTCCTAACACTGGGCCCAGTGATTCCTCTGATGGCCCAGCTGACATACAGGGCAAACTCTATGGCATCTCAAAGAAATTTGGCTAGGAAAACACAGCAATTAAAATCCCTTCTCTCTTGTGCAGCATGCATGCACACAACCACACAGACACTAATAAGAGTCCCAGAATCCTAAAACACCATCCTTGCAAAGGAACATTCACATCCCCTTCAACCAGTGAAGGTAAATTTAAAAACAAGGGAAACTTTCTTTTAGAAATAATTGAAATACTTAACAAGGAAGATTAATTCTTGAGACTCTGCATATTGCAAGTAAGCCAGAGGAGCTGTACTTTGTCTTTCCTACTTGCTGAAGTCACTTTTGTTTTCAGCTCACTGCACTTTTATTAATATTAATTAGAACATACTTCCTGCCAGAGTTTAGCATTTCCAGATTATTTCTGTAGGTACTGATTTAATGGCACTGACATTAAGCTTTCTATCCAATGGGTCACATAAAAGTCAACGAAAATGGGCTGCAGAAGGAGAAGAGTGTTGAAAATCAAAAGGAGTGGGAGGGCATTAGAAAGACTGTCAATGTGCTTAGCCCGCTGCACACACAGGGTAGCAGGTGCTGACTCCAGTTATTAGCACAGCTTGTTCAACGTCTACTGAGAGTTTCCACTGAGCCTCTTCCTGATGGGAAAAAGCTCAGGAAGGAGAAGGCTACAGTCTATCTTCTCTAATCTCACCGGCTTTGAATCGGATATTCCTATCTCAGTGGAAACAGAGAAACAAGCCAGTCTCCAAATCAGTTCTTTGAGACTTTCCCAAGGGCTTTGCCATCCTAGTGAAACTTAGGCATTTCTACAGGAAGCACAGATTCACAGCACTTTCAGGAGGAGAGCATAAAGGCATGAAATGATGACCAAGAATGCAGTCTTTCTAAGCCCACCTTGAATCAGTTGGTGCTTAAATTCTGCAGGAACCAGACAAGTAATTGAGGGAAGCAAGTATGGACACTACTGTAAGAGAGTGGAGAGGACTGTGGCAAACTGGAGAGTTCGGGCTCTACTCAAAGGGCAGCCACTGTTCAACCTCGGCCCAACGTTTTGTCATAACAGCATGGAGGTCCAGGTTGGACAAATCTTCTGATATTTCAAGAGAAGTAGAAATATAAATTTTAATGTGAACTTCCCAACTTTGAAATGTTGGCAACAAACGTAAAACACATCCAGGTCAAACAAAATATACCTGGTGCCAGATGCAGCTGAGAGACCAATGGTTCGTACCATGTGATCAAAGTTTTATGGCAAGGGTTTGGATATCATCTCAGCAGCAGAAAGTACAACAAAGTAGAGGGTCCGCTAGAACTTAGGCACCTGAAATGCTACTCTAACCCAGAAGGGCCTGCAGAAGATTACCAGCTAGCCTTAGATATAAATGCCTTTTATGTTGCCTCTTCTTTTCTCAAAGCAAACTTAATATTGGGTTCAATATTTCCAAGGAAGAGAAATAAAAAGGGGCCTCGTTTTGATATTTTTTAAGGATTTCTGGGGCATGTGGCACTATCAGATCGTTTGCACTGAATATCTACACTCAGTCTTCTTTATTGAAATAAATTTGCTGGTTGAGTTTTCTCTGCTTCTCAAGATGACTTACTCTCAGAGATATTAGGGCTGAAGGATCTGAGACTCCTGATTAGTTTTATCGACAGAATAAGGGTTTTTTAACCTGGCTTTCTTCAGCATTTCAGGGACTGTATGAATAATTTCCACACACAAGGATACCACAGATGAACTGCATGGGGTCAAAAGTTGTTCAGGGCTAAAAATCATATTTAAGGGCTTCACAGCCACTGGGCCTGGCTCTGCAAAGTGAGCAGTCAATGGGTGAGGGATGGAAAGTGCTTTATTCTGGACAGGCAGGGGTTGAGCCTTTCATTCTGAGAATCTGCAGCAATGCAGGGCACAGGCTTGAGAAGAGTGAAGTACTGTAGTCGAGTGGATTCATGTGTTCGTCCAGTAAAAATTTATTTAATGCCTACTGCAAAGCCAGGAATTGTTCTACATGCTGGGGAACAGCAAGTTAAACACAATTTCTGCCACCACTGAAAAAACCATTCTCAACAAATAAATGTATACTGTAACATCAGACAGTACTAAGTGCCACATGAGAGAAAGGACAGAAGAATAAATGAGTCATGATTGGATAATAGGCTGCTTCAGAGAGTTTTCCCTAAGGTCACAGAGAGCATTTCCTGGTTATTGGAAGGAGCAAGAAACACTGTTGCAACCTGGCCTTCACATCCCCCTTCACCCTGGAGGGAAAAAGCACAGTTTGAAACCCAGCTAAACTAGCTGAAACTCATGTTCTTAGGCAGACTTAGACTCCCTGGGCTTCAGTTTCCTCACCTGTACAACGGGGATAATATTAGCCACCCACCACGAAGGTTAAATGTGGTTTACACGTGACAATGATGTGACGTGCTGTAAAGAGAGCTATGGACAGAGTTAGCACCGCATCAACTGAAATCATTTTCATCACTGTCCCCAGCACAGCGTCCGCCGCCTCCAAGCAATCCCTTAGTTGAAATCAGCTCCTCTCCCCTTTTCGTCTCCGTCAGATTCACGGCACAGAGTGGCTGGGAACATGCACGTCTGTGTTCCCAGCCGGCTCTTTGTAGGAGGGTGTTATATTGGAGACATGCTGGAGTTGAGGGAAGCTAAAGAATTCTTTTTGAACCGAAGTAAAGAGCAAAGTTAGCTCTTTTCTCTTCTTTGTTTCCACACATATAGTTAAAATTTACACACTAATGAAGAATTAGAAAGCAACTTTCAAAGGCACTTGTTGGACTGTACTATTTCCTACAGAGGAATTCTTTGTGGTCAAAACAAAAACTTCCTATTTCAGTTAAAGAAAAAACTAAGAAAAAATTAACAGAATAGAATCCTATTAAATAGAATCCTGTTAAATAGAATTCTTTGAAATGGTATTGCTCTAATGGGACTTGACTTTGATTTATACGGGTTGATGACTGCCAAAAAGATGAATGATAAAATTTTCCAATGCAAAAATAATAATTTCTGTGAAATGGATAAAATGCTCCAAATATATGTGATGAATAAATTCTAACACTAGATGAATAATGACTGCCGGATTTTTACAAAGGTTGTTGAAAATGGTCCCTTTAGCAATGCAGGTGAGAGAAAAGTAGTGGAACTGATTTCAAATTAAATTTGCAAACTTAATCGAACAGCTGGCTTACTTATATTTGGCCAAATATGAATTTAATAGATTTTTCTCACTTACCATTGAAAAGAAGTGTGTTAGTCTCCTGAAAAACTGCCCCTAGGAAATCTATTTGAGAAATAATAAAAATAAACAACCATTATTTTATGAAGACCAATTAATTTGTAGATTGCTGTACAGCATTATATCTAGCATATTTGTAAATTTATTCCAAATATTTCAAAGTAATTAAATGTATTAAATCAGAAGCTCCATAAAGCACAATATATTATAAGAATTAATGTTTATTTCTAGACCTAACATATCTGTGGTGAAACCATGCCAGTTAATTTTCATGGATTGTCACAGACAGAAAGAAACCAAGACTGCTCTATCTTTGACTGGAAACAATGAATCTGCACTGCCATTATCAGCTTGCACTACCCCCCACAGAAATGACAGGTCAAATAACTAGGCCTAGCACTAAAAACACTTTTGCAAACCCTTGCTGAGTTCTTTGCAAACTTTTAGCAATAGCCATTATAAGTTCACGTATATCTAATCCTTTTGACCACTGTATTTAATGATTCAACACTCTTCAGCTTGACTCCTGATGTCCCTTACTTTCTTTTTTATCCACAATTGTCTTATTTCTTCTATGTCCATGTAAATATATGTATACATTATGCATAATATTTGTGGCCTATTTCCCCTCAAAAGACTATATGATCCACCACAATCCGCAAAATTAAGTAGAAATCTTAATTTTGTTCAGTGACATGACCCAGGCACTTAAAATATATGAAGGTAGAAATTTTTTTTGATAAGATAAATTCTTCCATTTAAAAAATGTATATTCATTTCTTAACCATGAGCCCATATTTGTGTCTGCCAGGTGCTCTTAAAACAAGGATTAACTGCAGTTTATTTATCAAGAGGAAAAAAAAGAAGAGGTCACAAAACCACCATGTAGGAACAAGAGAACGGAGGCCGTGGCAATGCAGCTCACAGCCTCATAACCAGCGATAGATACTCTTATTTAACAGCTCTCTAGGCCAACAATATAAAAATGCCAAGGTACCAAAATACTTGTCCCCATACAAACATGGCCTAGGGCTCAGAAATCAAAAGCATGCCTTGAGACATTCGTGAAACAAGCAGGCTTCCTGCAGAAGACCACCCTTCATGCTAGAGTAGCCACTCAGCCACAATCACAATTTCATCTATATTGATGTTCACCTTGTTTTTCTCTTTCAAGGCAAAATGCAAAACACTTAAGTTGTGAATACTCTAGAGTACAAATACATTCTAAAGTATAATGTTCTCTTTCAAAAGGCTAGCCAAGTGCCTTTTCTCTCTCATTTTGAGCCAATCATCAAATCATCCATAAAGAAATGTATGAAAGTCTTATATATTAAAAATTCAACCCTCTAATCCAAGCTCTATCACTTAGCAGCTGTATGTCCTCGGGCATATCGTTTACATTCTTGGAGCCTCAGCTTCCTCATTTGTTAAACAGGGTCAATACCATGCAGAATTATCAAGGTTTAGGGGTACTGAATGTAAAGTTTTGAGCATGGTTTCTGACAAGCAGGACTGTGGCATAATCTCTATTGAGGTGATCGTTTGAATTTTACTCACAACTCTAAGAAGCAAAATCCTAAGTAGTATTTTCCCTGTTATAAAAACATAGCTTGGGCTTCCCTGGTGGCGCAGTGGTTGAGAGTCCGCCTGCCGATGCAGGGGACGCGGGTTCGTGCCCCGATCCGGGAAGATCCCACGTGCCGCAGAGAGGCTGGGCCCGTGAGCCATGGCCGCTGAGCCTGTGTGTCCGGAGCCTGTGCGTCCGGAGCCTGTGCTCCGCAACGGGAGAGGCCACAACAGTGAGAGGCCCGTGTACCACAAAAAAAAAAAAACATAAAAAAACGTAGCTATACGTCTTTGTGATCTGAGTTCTGGGGCTTTATGTGAGGGCTGAAAGGGGCAGCAGGTGGCAAGGAAAGAGGGATGAGTTAGCTTTCCTTCTAGTGAGACGACAAATAGGGTGCCCAAGTGCATCTTCTAAATAAGACTATGTGGTACCTGGAAGGTGTAAACCAAATCCTGCAGCTTAGCGCCCTGACAAATGATTGCTGTGCCCATCTTGCCTCTAAAATGGATCATGTTGACTTAAAAAATGAGTCAGTGTCAACTGATACAGATAAGAACAAGGATACTTTCACAGAATGTCAGAACTGTGTAAGGTCTCAGGAACTCATGGGAAACCTTAGGAAGATTCCCATCCCAATAACTTGTGTTGGGCATCTCTCCACTTTGGCAAGAAAGGGCTTAGTCTCAGATCTAATTTGAATTTTGAGCAAGGAGGAAATGTAACATTCATGCATTCAATTAGAATAGATCAAATTCAGACCCAGCACTTAAATGCGGGACCCATACCATATTAACTCTACGCAGAGATTTTCTTTTGAGTGTTAAGACAGTTAAGATCGTTTTATTAGAGTGATATCATGGCATCTGCAGCACTGTTGCATCACGCCTTCAAGCCCATAGTACATTCCAACATCCAATCAGTGTGACAAAGCACTGGGACAGGGTCACCAGCTTCCTCAACAGATGAGCGGCAACTCCCCTGCAAAGCAACTAACCATTCTAAATTCAGCTCATCAAACAAAGCTTTCTGCTTAAAATGAGCTTCAAAAAGGTGAGTCACTCTTTATCACAGTTAGCAAGTTATCTGTGGGTAAAAAGATAACTTCAATACTGAAAACTTGGGCTATGAAATGCCTCCTTTGATGCCATTCAAAACAAAAGGACATGAGTAACTACAGCCACAGACGTCAAAAGGCATTCCCCAGGGTGACTACACAAGCAGCAGCAGCATGGAAATGGAAAATCCTTAATTCAGAGCTTATTCATGTGCCAGCCATTGCCCTAAACACGTTGTAAGTATTATCTCATTTAGTCCTGACCATAACTCACTGATATTATTATCTCCCTTTTTTCAGATACAGAAATTCATATTTAAAGGGACTAAATAAACTGTTGAAGAAACAACTAGTTAAATGGCAGAGCTCAGGCTCCAGGGCCCAAGTTCTTCACCCCAATGGCACTAATCCGGCATCCTAGTCAGAGGATCTCTGAGCTGCTGCTTCTCAGTTGAGCCTCTCAAATCCTGGTTAAAAACCAGTCATCCTACCTTCTGCTCTTGTACCACTTCTACTGACACTGTAATTACCATATCTTCCATCCTGGATCCTGGGAGGAAAACAGAAACCATACCAAGTATCTTACCAGAGAGACTTTGATATAAGGAATTAGTTAAATACATATTGTGGAATCGAAAAAGTGAACAGGGAACAGTGAGTTAATGCAGAAATAAATACCAAAGAAAGCAGCTTCCCTGGTGGCACAGTCGTTAAGAATCCGCCTGCCAATGCAGGGCACACGGGTTTGAGCCCTGGTCCGGGAAGATCTCACATGCCAAGGAGCAGCTAAGCCTGTGCACCACAACTACTGTGCCTGCGCTCTAGAGCCCACGAGCCACAAGTACTAAGCCTGCGTGCCACAACTACTGAAGCCCATGCGCCTAGAGCCCGTGCTCCACAACAAAGAGGCCACTGTAGTGAGAAGCCCACGCACCGCAACAAAGAGTAGCCCCTGCTCACCGCAACTAGAGGAAGCCCACGTGCAGCAACGAAGACCCAACGCAGCCAAAAATAAATAAAAATAAAAATAATTTAAAAACCAAAGGAAGCAACCACCACCCTTAGGGAAGAAAGGGTAGAGCCCTAGAAGCTTAGAGAAGGGGCTCTGTGAGCTGGGTGTGGACTTCTGAGGAGTCGGGGCTGCCCAGCTGGTGCTGGCTGTGTCAGAACAACAAACAAACTGGAAGCTGAACCAAAGGACCACTGCCAGGATGAAAAGCATAACAACAAACATACAGGAAGGAGCAACCCTTCCTCCCCTCTTCCAGCCTCCCAGTATTCCTCCAGTGCCCCTGTGGGCAGGATCAAAGTGGGAGCTGGCTTCAAGGACTGACTCCCAGTCCAAACCCCAAGTCGAGTATAGAGTGCAAGTTGGGAGTCGGAGACAAAGCTTAGGTACTAAGCAGCACACATCCCATGGGGGTGCACTGGTAAATGAAATAGATAGAGCAGCCCCCAGGAGCCCACCAATGATCCCGTCCCCTCACCTGATGATGAAGTGTGACCCATATTGATGCTGACTGAAAAGATACTTCCTATTTGATCGAATGGCTTCCTGAATGGAGGAAAGTCAGCCTGCGTGGATGCCCACAACGTGTAAATACTGTACCAAGAATATTACCATATGCATCCTAACATTTAATCTTTACAAAATAGTCAGTTCTGCTAGAACTCAACACAGACATTCTTAAAAATCACTATGGTACGCAAAATCGCACAATAAAAACCACAGGGCTAATGGGAAAATTGAGGCTAGGGATACAGCACTCACAAAATTTTGTCAGTGACACAGAGAAACCTAATAAAAAGAGTAGCATAGTTTTATACACACTGAATGATTAAGAAATACATAAATACTACAATAAGTATGTATGAAATTTTATGGAATTTCACCTTGAAAAAGGCCCAAAGTTTGTTTGTGGAAATGGGCAGCTCAGGAGTTACTGTGATTGAGGGAGGGTTATCTGAAACCAGAGGGACAGTTGTAATACCAGATTGGATGGCTGTGGCTTACAACCCTTGCAGAGAACTGAGGCAGCTGGTAGATTTCTGAGGTGTGGATTTGTGATCTGTGTACTCCTATGTGACCTGGGTCAGCTGGCCACAGTTTTCTGTGTTCAACAAATGTTTCTTGCAGACAAAATCTTGAATAAGCAAATATAAAATCCATGTTATGAGCAAATTTTCCCCTGATTGAGCATATTGGAACAAATTAATGGTGTCAAAATAAATAAATGGTTTTGAAACAATTATAGCAGAACTAATTATATTCTGCAGGCCAGAGAGTATGAACTCCAATTTTACAGATGAGGAAACTGACTAGAAAGATTAAACATTTTGCTGAAACTTATCTTAAAAAAAAAAAAAGCCGGTGACCTCTCTTGGGCCAGCACTGTATTTTCTCATCTAAGGTAAGTTACTTGACAGTATGAGGTAAAGCAGTAGAACCTGAGGGCAATGACCCTTTCTAGGTGGTGTAAGTGCCCTGGGATGGAATGAGCTCAATCTTCTTTAGGTCAAAGTTCAAGGCAGAGCTGCTGAGCAACAGAATCCTGTCTCTCCCACACTTTCTCATAAATGGACTTATAGACCTGTGTCACAGTGATCCTCAAAAGATGTCTGATAGGGCTTCCCTGGTGGCACAGTGGTTGAGAGTCCGCCTGCCGATGCAGGGGACACGGGTTCGTGCCCCGGTCTGGGAAGATCCCACATGCCGCGGAGCGGCTGGGCCCGTGAGACATGATTGCTGAGCCTGCGCGTCCGGAGCCTATGCTCCTCAACGGGAGAGGCCACAGCAGTGAGAGAACTGCGTACCGCAAAAAAAAAAAAAAAAAAAAAAAAAAAAAAGAAAAAGAAAAAAAAAGAAAAAGAAAAAGATGTCTGATAACAGTTAACACCTATGGAAAGAAACGTCCCAACTTTCAAGGTCCAATTTACTGATGAAATAAAACATAACATGACTTTCTAAATTTGTTCTTTATAATCTGCCACAGTGATCTTTCTAAAATGCAGAAGTCAATGTCATTCCCAAGCTTGATACCCTTCAATGGTTCCCCAATACCCAAAAGATAAGGTATAAAATCCTTACATGGGGTGGGATCCTCCTGCATAGGGCACCTGTTTCATCTCTAGCAAAGTCCTCACCTAAAACCCATGATGAACTGTGTGCTTTTCCACACACACCAGGTCATTTCAGAGCTACATAAATTGGCAATGTTGGTCCCTCAGTCGAATGCCCGTGTCCTCTATGTCCGACTTCCGAATACCAACCCACCGTTGCTCACAAGCTCCTCTGACAGGATCCCCTCCCCTATATCTTTAGGCAGAAAGAACCACTTCTTTTGTTGGGTCCCCATCATGCCCTACACTAGCTCCTATCACAGTACTTTGCCAGGCATATTTGTGTATAGGTTGACTTTATTTTTAATTGCAAGCTGTCTGAGGGTACTATGTCTGAAAAGTCTCGGCATCCTTAGCACCTAGCTCACTGCCTGGTACATAACTGTGTCGTCAATGTTTAAGGACTGAATGAATAAATAAAAGGCTATAATGTTATCATGATAAGAAAAAAGTGCCATCAGGATGATCCATCTATACCTTTTTCTTTCTTCCATCTGAAATCTGGGAAAAGACCCTCAGCTCCACTAAACAAGTTTCTGTGTAGGGTAAAACCTGCTGAATTGATAAAGGTAGGTATTGTAGGCTGAATGTTTGTATGTCTCCCAAATTCATTTGTGAAGCCGTAACCCCCAGTATGATGGTATCTGAAGGTGAGGCCTTTGGGAGGTGACTAGGTTTAGACGAGGTCACGAGGGTGGGCGTCATGATGGGATGAGTGCTCTTACAAGATGAAGACAGAGAGAGCTCTTTCTCCATGCACATGTACCAAGGAAAGGCCATGTGAACTGACATTGAGAACGTGGCCATCTACAAGCCAGGGATTGGGTCTTTATTAAGAACCAAATCAGTCAGCACCTCCACCTTGGACTTCTTGCCTCCAGAATTGAGAGGAATGAATTTCTGGCCATCCAGTCTGTGCTATTGTGTTATAGCAGTCCAAGCAGACTAAGCGTGATTACTAGATGTATCACATGATTTTGCCAAGATGAAGATGGCCTGGGTGTAACATCTTACGTCAAGGTGTAAGATTCTTGAGGACAGGAAACTCACAGATGCTTAGCATGAAAGGCATATTCGATTAAAATATGGATAGCACCAAGGAAGGTAAACTTAAACCATAGGAAATGTTCACCCACGTTGAATTATTAATTGAAGTATCTGCATAAGAAGCTATGGAGGAAGAATCTAATTTTGACTACTGCAGATAACAAACACTTCTTTACAGAATCCGAGGACTGTGAGAAAACTCCTCCCCTGTGGTGTGAGGTTAACAAACTGTTTAAGTACAAGCAGCCAGTCACCCAGTCCTACACTGAGGCCAACTTAAATCAAAATACCATAAAAAGTTTGCAGACACCAGATCTATGATGGTATAATGAACATGGATTATGCAATGGCTTGCCTAGAGTTCTGCTGGATTCGTATTCCTCAAGAGATCTCCCATACTCAAGGGTGGCTCACTCTCCCTGGGTGGCAGTGAAACAAATACAAATCATGTGATGGTAAATCCAGTCCCAAGGTATGCTAGGCATGGTCTTCTTGAAATATGCATATTCTAAAAAAGATATCCAAAAGAAAGCCTAGATTTTTTTCCTCTGTTTGGGTTGCACATGAAGGAAAGGTAAGTCCTGAGCATCATCTTCTGACAGCTCAGTATCTAAGATGGATACAGGCAAATGTGCCCTCTTTAGGAAAGATGGCCATGCTGAAGCACTAGGCCTGTTTTTCCAAGTGCCTAAGGAAGATTGCCATGGTACAGCTCACAGTTGCCTCAAACACCCTTCATCGGTCTTTTCCCCACAAAGGTGCTGACCTGCCCCAAACCCTACTTCCTATAATGTCACGATCACCAGCTTAGTTAGATCCACTACTTCAAACTCTCAAATCCTTGTTCCCTTCTCCTTTAATCTCCTCTGTCACCAAAATCTCATCACTTCTTCCTTTAAAATATTAGGGACAGACAAAACATCTAAACCTTCGCTTGACCATGCTTTGGAACCACAGCATCGATTACAGAGTTGGCTAGCTATTCTCCAGAATTCATGCCCCTCTCTGTGGTGTAGAGCTGGGAAGTGGCTGCCCACCCAGAGATGCTATTTCTCCGTCCCACTATTTGCAGTAAATGTGAAGTCGTGAATTAGTTCTAGAGCATGGAATGTAAGCAGAAGTGAGATGCACCACTTCTAGGCCAGAAACATGGAAGACCCTCTCACAATGTCCCTTTATGCTTCTCCCTTCTCTGCTGGCACCAATTAAATTTGAGGTCTTAAGGGCTGGTGGAGCCACAGAATGGAAGAAGCTTAGGATCTCAATCACTATGTGAAGGAAAGTTACCCTCTGTCCAGCACCATCCCATTTAACAGATACATTAAGAAATGAACTTTATTGTACTAAGTCACTGAAATATTGCAGTTTACTTTATTACAGCACAAACACCGAGAAGACTAGAACCATGTAAGGTTATATTTCAAGTCATCTTCATATGCATGATTATGAGAGCTGTGGTACTGCCCTTGATTATATGACTCAAACCCATCAAGTATGCTATTGCTTTAAGAAAACAATTGTAATTATACTATATATCATATTGAAAAATAGCCAGCTTAGGCTATTTACTACCTGCTTAGGCCCAGGCAAAGGAACAGGTACAAGCCTAGGTCATATAGCTAGAAAGCGGCACAGCCAGAATTCAAGCCCTATGCTGTCTTTCTCCAAAGCAGTCTTAACTGCTACCCGCCTTCTTTAAGAAAAACAACAAACAAGAGAAGAATGCCATATAATGGCTCTCGCTCCAGTTACCACATGAGACTGTGCATTTTACAACGTGAATGTAAATTTATTTTCTGCCACACAGAATAAGCAACCTGGTACTTCAGTTAGCACCACCGCAGAGTTGTTTAAGTCTAGCTTCAGGGTTCCCCAGCCTGACCTCGGCAGCTGTGTAATGAAAGGATGTTTTCCGGCTGCTCATCTCCACTTTCCCAAGAACCATGTTCCACCCTTCCCCCCATGAGCACTTCACCTGCCTCACGTGGATGCCTCTGAAGTTACACTAGGACCATCTCTGACCGTCTTTTAATTCAACACCAGTTTGAGAATCTAGATTTCAAGCTTTGTTTCCAAAACAGGAGACCCTCCCTAGAAGCTGATCTAAAGTGAAAGGCACTAAATTAGTCATTTAATCATGCACTAATTTTCTTCCTGTCTTCAAGAAAATCCAGATGAGAGGTAGCTTGCACCAAGCCTTAAACTGGTTTTGAGAAATGAATCCGATCTCCAAATAAATCTACCATAACGAATTGGGTTTTTTAAAATTGATGATCTTTACATAAACTGCCTTGTTTATGACTGACCGCTTTCCAAATTACAGGCTGATAGGACACTCATCAGTCACTGAGTCTCCCTAGACAGAGCAACTTACATGACCGACAGTGACTGACAAAGCCTTTCCAGCAGATGACAGGGGAGCCAATTTGTCAAACAGGATAACCAGGAATGCTGAGGTCATTGCCAGAAGCACTGACCCCCTAACCCAGGAGAGATTCCGAACAGGTATTTTATGGGCCTTGGCACAAAATCTAACTTTCTGAGCTAAAATGAAGACAAAGACAAATTAGCCCCTTCCATGAGTACTGATTATTTTTTTTCCTATTGCTATGGTAACACTATTCCATTTTAGAAGAGGAAAAAGAGTGGGCCTTAAAAACTAAGCTATAAAACTTGTCAATGACGTATCAAAAAGATTTTATAAAGAAATTTCTTTAATTATTTCACTGCTAGGAAATTATCCAAGAGAAATAGTCTGATAAATGTGCAAATATACATATAAAAGACTTATAAATAGTACTTTATTATATAGTGAAATTGGAAAAAAAATCTGTGTCCAACAATTAAGTAAATTATGGTATATTTGTACAGAGGAATACCAGAGAGTCATTATGAGTTAGGATACAGATTTGTGTTTACTTGCATCGGTGCATGGCCATTGTGTACCTTGAAGTCAATACCTAAGTGACAGGATAGTATAGACCATTTGACTCCATTATAAAAATTTCCCAGGGAACAATATCTGAAGATATTTATATCAAGATTCTAACAACAGCAGTTATTTCTAGTGAGAGAAACCTGGGGTGACTGGAAATGTTTGCCATGTGCTTTTCTATGTTGTCTATGATGATTTTCATTGTTTGTGTAATTAAAAATAGGGACAAATGTAACCATAGCTGACCATTATTTATTCATATATATTTGCTGCCCCAATGCAGCTCTTTCCTGGTGACTCTTCTTATGAGAGGAATATAATTCTTGTCCCCATAGACATCTGGCTTAATTTTGTGCCTGCTTTGGCTAATACAATAAAGATAAAATAAAACATGGAAGGGACATGTGTGACTCCAAGCATAAACTCTGAGAGCTATCATGTAACTTTAATTTAGTTTCCTTCCACCCAGAGACAGGATTGTTCTAGATAGGGCTGCTGCTTCTGCCTGATCACAAAATAGAGAAGATGTGAGGCAGACTTGAGTTGACTTGCAATAGTCATAATAGGAGTGAGAAGCAGTAAGTCTTGAGTTGTCATAAGCCACTAAGATTTTGGAGCTATTTGTTGCCAGAGCATAATAAACTCTAAGCTGACTGATGTATGAATTTTTACTACCACTCAAACAAGACCAAACTGAGATTTAAATATAAGAGCCTCTCAGTTACCTATCTCTGATTAGTTCTAGAGTTTCATGTTTAGTACAAACCTCCCTGTTAACAGTATTTTAAAACTGTTATTTGTGGCAGAGTTGACTGCACCCAGCCTTCTATTTTTTTCCTTTCTGCCTCCCCACTGCCTCTTGAGTCACGTTGATTATTTCTGTCTTTCATGACTGTTTCTTTTAATCCCCACTATTATGCCCCTGGTCCAAGCCTTGCTCATTTCATGCCCACATATGGTGGCCACAGTCAGTGGCACTATCCTTCAATCCTCTTTATAACAACACTGTTGTGAGGTTCATCTTCCTTCAACATTGCTTTGTGAGTTACCACCACTAGTTCAAGGCTCCCTGAGCATTTAGTCCTGAATTCAGGCCACCACTTAATTCTTCAAACTCATTACCCTCCTCACTACAAACCCTCATCACCAATCAAACTAGCTCATTCATTATTTCCTGTGTACACCTCACACATTCCCAGAATCAGGGCCTCTCGGCCCAGGGTTACAGTGATGATGTTAGTAGACTGAACCCTCTGAAGAAAAATTATCCTGGTGGGTGGAATGAAGGAATAATTTCATGGGTGACTCTGATATACTAAAATACAGGTAGCACCCCATTGAGGAAACAGGTAACAAAGTGGACAGGGTGACAAGGCATGGTGATAACCTCCAAATATGACCACCGACAATTCCTCCCGTCCCCGAACACACGAGAGCTATTTCCTTTCTCTTAGAATCTGGGCTGTTTTTGTGACTTGCTTCGACCAATAAAATGCAGCGGAAGTGAAGTTCTGAGACTTCCAAGACCACAAGAGACGTGGCAGTTTCCCCCTTCGCTGAGCCTAGCCACTGAGCTGTCAGGAAGTCCAGGAGAAACTCCTGAAGGATGAGAGCCATGTGGACACGGCCCTGGAGAGTGGGTGCCCATCTCGGATTTACCAGCTCCAGCCGAGTTCCCAGCTGAAAGCAACTACCTGAGCAGACCCAGCAGACAGCACATGGAGCAGAATAACTGCCCAGTTGACCCCAATCAACCCAAAGACGTCTGGAAAAAAATGAATTGGAATTGTTTGTTTCACAGCAATAGGTAACTAAGACAATGGGAATTCTCCTTGTTTCTGCCCTGAATACAGTACCACTCCAGCCTCTCAGGGGACGAGGATTTCTGGAGCCCAAGTCAGTGTTCGTGGCACAGTAGCAGCATTAGGGTGCCCTCAGGTGACTAACAGGGAGTGAGTCTAAACTATGGATAAGGGCTGGGGGTGCACATGAAATGGGAGACAAAAAAGTATTGCTAACAGACTGACCTATTAGATATAACTAGATGAAAACCTAGAGGTGGTGGAAGATCCCTGCTGAAGCTGTGGGCAAGAGCCAATACAATTTGAGTTATTTTTTCTGTGGTTCTATCTGGTCCCACAGGCCAGTAGTGACTGAGTCTATTCCTACTCGTCACACCCTCCTTGCTCTGGTTATTTATTAGGAAAGGACATAAATCCAACATGAGCAGAAGCACAAACCTACTAACATCAGGGCAATTAGAGCTCAGGTGGCAGAGACTGACAGCTGATCACCTAACTAATTCCTGGACACATGGTCAGACCCTATTCCCAGCCTCCCTTGTAGTTCAGCACGGCCACATGACCGAGTTCCAGACAACAGAATGGAGATGGAATTGATGACACCACCTCCCAGCCTGCCCATTCGAAACCTCCATGTTCTCTCCCTTAACATGGCAACCTTGGAAGTCACATCTTGACAATGGTTAAGTCTCAATTTTTTCTCTTTAGGTCTTCAACTGATTGGATGAGGCCCACCCAGGTTATGGAGGGTAACCTGCTTTACTCAAAGTCTACTGATTTAAATATCTTCACAGCAACATCTAGACTGGTGTTTGGTCAAATGACTGGTACCACAGTCTAGCCAAGTTGACACTAAAATTAACCATTATGCCAGGTGATGCTAAAGTCCTGGGGTCCTCTCAGAGTCACTGCTGTACAGGACTGTGGTGAAGGTAAGTGAGAAAACATAACATCATCTGGTGGCAAAGGGTATCCGCATTACAATTACCTCTTCTCTTCCTTTACAGGCCTTTTAATTTTGAATCGACCAGGGAAATGAGGATTTCATTCTCCAAATACTTGAGAGTGTGTTTGCGTAGAGAGGGTATGTGTAAAAGTATACATCTGTGGTTGCTTCCTAAATTCAAATACACAATTTCCAGATTAGCCACTTGCTTACATTACCTGAGCCCCTTCTTGATCCCATAAGTATAAAAATCAGAAGTTTAATTATGGTTCTGAAATCACCATTTTCATTTGACAGACATGGACACTAAAACAAAGTTAGTGTGGTTTTCCATCCACCGACCCCCCCCCGCCCCCAGATTTCTCAGGCCTTCAAAGATCTAAATTTGGTAACCTGAATTTCAAAATTAAAGCTGGTGTTCTGATGGGGCACTTAATAATTACATGTTACATAAACACAATGAATAATTTTGTATGTTGAAAAGTTGTAAAATGATGATATAAATGAAATGCTAATTATTCTCTTTTAAGAGAGTTGTTTCCTACCAGGATTAAATTCTTGCTTTTTTGACACATTTTAAAAATCTGCACTTCACAGCAGTTAGAAAACAGCAGAATTTAGTTCTGATTTAATCAGATAAGAACTAATTCAGCTTCAGGCCAAAATGACACTTGGTGGGAGAGGTTGGGAAGCTCTCACACTATATTTTTTTAAAACATACACATTTCTTTCACTCTTCCCTTGAACTTTCACTTTGCTTGGTACTATTCCTAGATTTTAACTCCTAACTCCCCAAAGGCTAGAGAAAAGCCATCTAATGTATTATAATTTAAGATAGCTTTAGTTTAAAAAAAAAAGGTTTTTATAATACTAGAATCAAATAAGCCACTTTAAAAAACTCTGATTTTGGCAAGGATGACAACAACACTACTTACATAGAGATATAGATACACACGCACACACACACACATTTTTTTGACCAGCCAAAATTGTATCACACCAAAACATTTGGATATCCCTTATCTAAATTCATTAATACTGTGTTTCACAAATAATGCTCCACATAGTTCTTTATAACAGGCTGGAGGGAAACTCTAGGTTAAACAGGCTCCTTTATTCTAGAAGGTCTTTGGCTTTTTAAAATGTTAATATGCATCAAGACTATTAAAACACACACGTGCATGCACGGTTTCCCAAACTTACTTGTTCCTGAACAACATTTGTTTCCCCCTCAGAGCATCTCTCAGGATTGGGGTTCTACTAAAACATGCTAGAAAAATAGCTTAAAGATGCATTCAGGAAGAACTTACCCTAACAGTTGATGGCCTTCCATTTAAGGATATGCTTGCAAAATCCGGATAACTCTGTACCAACTCAAACTCAGGGTCAGTAAGGCCAACTCTTCAACTGTGGGAAGAAAGCAGAGTCTAAGCTGAACAACAGGACTACTTCTTCAGTTCTCCAGCATTTCAGAAAATCCTACCAATAATAATCATGGTGTTTCAACCCAGCGTGGACAAATGGTATAACAACTGCTAAACACTCTAAGGAAAGAACCAATGTAACATGATAAAAGAAGCCAAAATATCAAGAGTCGTCATTTCTAGGTTGTTAAATTACAGAGGCTTTTTTTCTTCTTCATGCTGTTCTGGGTTTTATAAATTTCCTAAAATGAGCTATCCTTTTCTAATCGCAAAATAAATGTTAGATATCATTTTAAAAGGTAGTCTAATGCAGTTGCTTCTCAGGGGAACTTTTATAACAGAACTATTGAAAATGTCATCATTTTCATTGGCACACCCAATAGACTATAGAAAACCTAGATCAGAAATTAAAACTAAAACATGAAAAATGAGCCAAAAGTGCTAAATTTGCCTTTGTTTTCTCTGGCAAGGTATAGGAGCTGCCCTTCATTAGAAAGGAAAACATTCACTTTCGCAAGAGATACACAGCACACCACCGTAAAGATACGTTCTTGCCTACCTAGAATTCAGATTGTTTTTTTCTAAAAAAAGTTCAGCATTATAGTCGGTAAGTCAATTCCAGAACAGTCACTTCCAGAACAGCTTACATGCCTGTGGTAGGCTGAATAATGTACTTCCTCCCCCAAAAGATATCCACATCCTAACCTTTAGAGCCTGTGAATGTTGCTTATATGGCAAAAAAGGATTTTTCAAATGTGAATAATTTAAGGATCTTGAGATGGAAGATTATCCTGGATTATCTGAGTGGGCCTTAAACACAGTCTCATGTATCCTCATAAGAGAGAGACAGATATGGCAAACGAAGGGGAGAAGTCCTGTGGCCACAGAGACAGACATCAGAGGGATGCAGCCACAAACCAAGGAATGCCGGGCACCACCAGAAGCTGGAAGAGGCAAGGAATGCTTCTGCCTTAGAGCTTCCAAGGAGGAGTACAGCTCTGCCAATGCCCTGATTTCAGCCCAGTGGATCTGATTTAAGACTTCTGGCTTCCAGAATTGTGAGAACAAATTTCAGCTGCTTTAAGCCACCAAGTTTCTGGTCATTTGTTACAGCAGCCCTAGGAAATGAATGCAATGCCCCAGTCTAAAGTACACAAGTAGTCTCGATTTACACCAGGGCACAGGAGATTCACTCTCTAGCTGACCAGCTGGTGCCTGAAGGCAATCCCCACTGTGAGTGACTGTCCCTTGGCCTTGGTTCAGGAATGACCAGGACACTGGCTTGCAAGCTCTGGACATAGCACCTTTGAGTGGCACACTTTTAAAGTGAGTTAAACCTAGGAGACAGGAACCCAGTCATGTGAAAGCTACCTGGGTTAATGTGAGTTTATTATTAAATACATTATCCCCTGACATTCTTGGCATTTGTTTAAAATCATCTCTCTGGCTAGGATATTATTAAAACATGCACCTGGCACAATTATATATATATATATATATATATATATATATATATATATATATATATATATATATACCTATAATCCCAATGTCAAACAAAAAACTCCATGAATCTAGAAACCAGAGAATGTTTTACATAGGAAACAAGTGAGAAAAAAACATTTCACTTACCTTAGTTATTGATTAAATTCTGAAAGAATAAAACATACACTGTGGAAAACATCAGCAACTGAAGAAAGAATTGCTGTTCTTATAAATCAAATTCATTCCACTTAAGAGCTCCATTATCTCCTAGTAGTACCAAAACTGAAAAGAGGTTATTGCTTTTAAAGGTTTAATTTAAATTTAGGCCCTTCAACAGTAAGTTCAATGATTTATCACACTGATTGAATTCTAATTCTCTTACTAGGTTGAAATCCAGAATGCCATTTCCTTCAAACACATACCACACTTACAGGAACTCCTTCATCCTCCAAAAAATAATGTAATTTATATGACACTTAATTGAACGAGACAGAGTTACTGCCACATACTGATGAAAGTAGTGGTACTGCGTACAAGGAGTATGATTACGCATGGTATATTTTTTTCACAAAGTCTTTTAGAAAATCTGGCTTTGCAAAATAATAAAGTATTGACAGCTCAATGTATCCTAAATAAGGAAAGAATGATATATAACTACTAGAATGCAGGGGTAACTATCTACACAACTCACTTTTCTGCAAGAGTGACTTAACTCCCCCTTCCTACTACTCATGCCACACCACAATCTACATAAAAGTGGCTGAGTATCTCCAAGGAAAGTAATGGGAATTCAGATCTGAAGGTAGATCAATTCTAAATAAACATATGGCAAAGACTTGCTAGCTATTCACAAACCATATCCATCTTCCTCATGGAAGTCTAGCTAGACTAGATTTCCCAGCCTCTAGGAGTCAGGGTTCAATACAGGATTGAGTTCAGGTACAGTGATGTGCATCGCTTCAAGGCCTGGCCCACAGACCCCCAAGGAGATGACTCTCCACACTCCTTATCCTTCTGCACCAGCCTTTGGAGCCATGTGTTAAAGAAGGCTTGCACAGCCACAAAATCAAATGAACCTGGAGGAATAAACTATTGCCATTATTTCTTGAAGCGGCTAGCATTAGCTTAATACAGTTGTTTTGCTTAATTTGTTAACTTCTATGTTGATTCAGTTAAAAACAATAATACACTGGCTACTCCACACATGCCAGAAAATGAGGAAACACAGGACTTAACCCAGAAAACTTGCCAATCAAGGAAACGACACAAGTAGACAAAGATCCAAGGATGCATGTTCCTAAGTCCTATGAATGAAATACATGCAGAGTTATGGAAGTTTCTGTGGAAATGGGAGAGTGGTGCTAGGGGAATATGGGTCATGATTCCCAAGTTGATTTCTGAAGCACAGGTATGGCAGGAGCTTTTCCATTCACAGGAAAAAACCATGTGAAAAAGTGGTAAGGGGCCAGATTGTGGGTCCTGTGGAGAATGGAATGGAGGAAAGTAGTAAAAGATGAGGCTTCACATACTGGCAGGGGAGTGATAACCAGAGGCTTGGCAGTCTTCGTGATACCCTCAAACACTAGTCCCACTGACTAAATGATGGTAATATCTTTGCTAAGGAGAGTGAACTCCATCCTCAAAGCAATGCAAAGTCACAGAAGGTTTTTATGGTGGGCAAAGTATCAACAACAGCTCATTTATCCAGAGCTCTGGCTGTCAAGCAACCACACTCATGAGAACCTTCCAAAAGTGAAAAGGTCTGTGGCAGGTAAAGAGAGCCATCACACTGGCTAGTGACTAAAGATGTGGCACTTTTCCGCACAGGAATGTCTTTTAGAATCTTACTTTGTTAAAACTGTATAGAAATAACTGTGTGGAAAAGGCAAGCATCTAATTTTTTTAAATTAATAGACTTTTTTTTTTAAAGCAGTTTTAGGTTTACAGAAAAATTACACAGAAAGTGCAGAGAGTTCCCATATACCTCTTCTCCTACTCCACACATATCAGTTCCCCCATTATTAACACCTTGCATTAATGTGGTACCTTTGCTAAAACTGATGAACCACTATGGATACATCATTAACTAAGGTCCATAGTTTACATTCGGCTTTCTTTTTGTGTTGTACAGTTTTCTGGGTTTGACAAATACACCATATCAGGTATAGACAAGTAACTTGAGTATTAAACAGAACAGTTTCATCGCCCTAAAAATCTCCCTGTCCCCACCGATTCTTCCCTCCTTTCCTCTCTCCCTGAACCTCTGGCAACCACTGATCTTTTTACTCCAAAACTCCATCGTTTTGCCTTTTCCAGAATGTCATATAGTTGAAATCATAATGTAGACTTTTCAGACTGGCTTCTTTCATTTACTAATACACATTCAAGGTTCTTCCAAGTCTTTTCATTGCTTGATAACTCTTCTAATCACTGAACAAATTTCCACTGTATGGATGTACCAGAGTTTGCTTACCCATTCACCTGCTAAAGGACATCTTGGTTGCTTCCAAATTTAGGCAATTATGAATCAAGCTGCTATAAACATTCATGTACAGGTTTTTCTGTGGATATAAATTTTCAGCTCACCCAGTTAAATAACTAGGAGTGTGATGGCTGCACTATATGGTATGACTACACTGAGCTTTCTAGGAAGCTGCCAAACTGTCTTCCAAAGTGGCTGTACAATTTTGCATTCCCAATGGCAGCCAATGACAGTTTCTGTGGCTCCACATTCTCACCAGCATTTGGTGTTGTCGGTGTTTAGGATTTTAGCCATTCTAACTGGTGTATAGTGGTATACCTCATCTTAATTTGTAATTCCCTAATGGCATATGATGTGGAATATCTTTTCCATGCTTATTTTCCTTCTGCATATCTTCTTTGCTGAAGTGTCTGTTCAGATATTTTACCCATTTTTCAGTAGGGCTGTTTCCTTATTGTTGAGTTTTGAAAGTTTTTTGGTATCTTTTGGATACACAACCATTGTGATATATGTGATTTTGCAAAGATTTTCTGCCAGTCCGTGGCTTGTCTTTTCATTCAGTGTCTTTTGCAGAGAAAAGTTTTTAATTTTAATGGAGTCCAACTTGTCAATTATTTTCTTTCATGGCTCATGCTTTTGGTGTTGTATCTAAAAACTCATCACTAAGCCCAAGCTCACCTAGATTTTCTACTAGGTTACCTTCTAGGACTTTTACAGTTTACATTTAGGTCTATGATCCATTTTCAGTGAATTTTTGTGAAAGGTGCAAGGTCTGTGTCTAGATTCATTTTTTAAAAATATTTATTATTTTTGGCCGTGTTGGGTCTTCGTTTCTGTGCAAGGGCTTTCTCCAGCTGCGGCGAGCAGGGGCCACTCTTCACCATGGTCCGCGGGCCTCTCACCGCCGTGGCCCCTCCTGTTGCGGAGCACAGGCTCCAGACGCGCAGGCTCAGTAGTTGTGGCTCATGGGCCCAGTCGCTCCGTGGCATGTGGGATCCTCCCAGACCAGGGCCCGAACCCGTGTCTCCTGCACTGGCAGGCAGATTCTCAACCACTGTGCCACCAGGGAAGCCCCTAGATTCTTTTTTTTTTTTTTTTTTTTACATGTGGATGTCTAGCTGTTTCCATTTGTGGAAAAGACCTCTTTTTTCCATTGTGTGGCCTCTGCTCCTACAGTCAAAGATCAGTTGACTGTATTTGTGTGGATCTTCTTCTAGGCTCTCTATTCTGAGCCAATGATCTATTTGTTCTTTCACCAGTACTACACTGTCTTGATTACTGCAGCTTTACAGTAAGTCTTGAATTTAGGTAATGATTTTTCAACTGTTAATTAAAAAGGAGAAACAAGACTCGCCATCCAAAGGTTCATGGGCAACTCATTACACATATGTAAACTGGAGAGAATAGAGCACCCAGAAGAAGCCCAGAAAGTTCAGTTAGCTTGGACCCCAGAGTGAGGACTATCAGGCAGAGCCCTCAGCTGAGGCACAGAACTTTGAACTGGGAAAACTCTGCACAACTTTAATGAAGGAAATCACCTTTGGGGACTTCCCTGGCTGTTGAATGGTTAGAACTCTGCAGTTCCACCACAGGGGCACAGGTTCAAACCCTGGTCTGGGAACTAAGAACCCGCATGCCTCGAGGCATGGCCGAAGGAAAAAAAAAAAAAAAGAAGGAAATCACCTTTGATTTCTGAATCCTTCATCAAATGAGCACCAAAAATGCTCCTGTAGGAGTAGTCATGTAACATTAAACACGGCCCTTTCAAGAAGGAAGAAGTGAGCCCCTCGGCTTTGGCAGATACAGGGCTCTTAATAGTAATAATTTAGAGGTTTCAGGCTATCTGCAACCCTGTAAAGAAAATAGTTTCTAGTTGAACCTCAGTGAGGCAGAAATCTTACCACCCAACAGAGCAGCATGAAACTCCTCCCACTACTGCAAGGAGGCTGAAAGCAGGGACAGGAAATGAGAGGAGAAAATAGGTAGAGCCACCACACCACAGCACGGAGACAGCAGTGCCTAGACTACCAGAGATTGGTTGCATGTATTTTGTGGACGAAAGTGGACTCAAACCAACTGAAAAGATTTTGTACCTGAAGGAAGTTTTGACTTCGTTATGAGATTGAGAAGCCCCTGCAATGAAGGCAACTGATTCCAAAACAGACTCTTGGGGAAGAACAAGAACGGGCAGGACAATCAGCAGGGCTCAAAAGGGGTAACCAGACTGGCCCAATAGGAGACTATCCTTAGCCATGGGATATGGGTCCCCGTCAGAACTTTGGTGAAGAAGAGTTAAAAGTTCATACCACATTCCATCCTCTGAACTGCATTTTTATTGTGAATATTCAAATTTTGATACCTACGACACCTTTTAATGTGTGCATCCCACCTTGAGCTATTGTAAGTAATGTTTTATTGTCATACCTCTTTGCTTATGTATTGCCTATGCTGTTTTAGCACTGCAACAGCACTACAAAGGGCTGAGGAGCTGCAAGAGAGATCATATGGCTTGTAAACTCTACAAACTATTTACTATTTGGCCCTTTACAAAGAAAAAGTTTACCGACCCCTGATCTAGAGTATAGATTTAGTCAACCGATAAGTCCTTTTGTTGTCTTTGGGAAATCTCAAGTTTTAGAGAACAGTTCCACTAACTTCATTTTAAAAGGCCCTATCTGACCACTAATGTCAACATTCCTGTACCCTCAAGAAACTGATAATGGCACTTGCTTTGAGGAGAAGGACTGGAGGATTGGGAAAGGAACAGCTACTCTCTGCCATATTCTTCCTGTTCATTTTGACTATTTTAGCAAAAGCATGTGTTAAATTCAATTTCTATGTATATATGTATGCATGCACAGTTTTTAATTAGTTCTTTAAAAAACAGTTCTAACAATCAAATTTATGTGGATTAGAAGTTTAATTAGGGTTCATTTTATTTAACTCTGCAATTGTAATGATAAAGAAGTCATCTTAAATCCACTGAGTGTTGAAAGAGTGTTTATCTGATTCACTTTGCTGTACATCTGAAACTAACACAACATTGTAAATCAACTATACTCTAATAAATTTTTTTTAAAAAAAAGGAGTGCCTATAATAGTGAAAAGTAGAAGCCTCTTAAATACCCAATTTTTCAAGAAATGAGGGGATGAGTTATATAAATTGTGGTATATCCATTCAGTGGAATTCCACACTGCCATTACAACAGTGATTAGATATGCATTTCCTCATATGGACACAATGTGGTATTAAGTGAGAAAAGCCAGTCACAGTACAAGATGAATCTCGGGATCCCATTTTAGTTGAAATAATACATCTATGTGCATATATGGGCATTGAAAAGACTGGAAGGATATACATCAGAAAGTTAAATTTATGTATTAAAAGAGTACAGTGTTTCTCTCCTTTTGCTACTCTGTACTTTTAAAATTTTCAACTGTGAACATGGATTCCCTCTCATTATTGAAAATAAATACTTTAAAGATTATAGAGTGAATAGAAGGGAGTACAAGGTGAAGCTTCTGGGATACTGGGCATGTTCTGCTCCTGATCTGGGGATCTGTAACACACAAATGTTCAATATGTAAAAACGTATCAAACTGTACACTTATGTGTACTTTTTGAGGTATATATATTATACTTCCATAAGACACTTTAAAAAAAATATTATAGAGCCTGGAAGGGAGAAAAAGGCACAAATACACCATCCCTTATAGAATTTCACTCATTCAGTTGGCATTTATCAACTACCTGTCAAAGACTGGACTCCCTGCTAGGTATTAAAATAAAGATACACAGAATGTACATTTACAGAGCTTGGTGGAATACACAGGCACTATAAATAAAATCACACAAATAAGTACATACTTATGTGTATCTAAGTAGTAGGATTCAATTACACGTTCCAAAATAACTAAACTAGCTTAAGCAAAAAGGAACTTCACTGGCTCATCAAAGAAGCACTGAAAAGCAAACTAAGAGCAGAGGCGCATCTAGGCCAGTGGTTCTCATGGGAGATGATTCTGTCCCACCCCCAACCCCAGGGCATCTGACAAAGTCTGAAGACTTTCTTGTCACACTGGGAGAATGCTAATGGCATCTAGTTGGGAGAGGCCAGGGAAGGTGCTAGACATTCCACAAGGCACATGACAGGCCCCCACAACAAAGAATAACTTGGTCCAAAATGTCAATACTGCTAAGGTTGAGAAACACTGACCTTTGGCACCTAAAAGCAGGTAAGAAATTCAGAACTGTAATCCCAGCCCAAATTACTTAAATCAGAACCTGCCCAAGATCCCAAGTGTCTCTTAAGCACACCAAGACTTGAGAAGCACTACCTACCGCTCCAGTAACAACTGGAGTCAGGCGATGCCTTCACCAGGCAAGTCTCTCCTTACATTATTTCCCTCCTCCCGCTGAGGATGAGGTTCTATCTCACGCAGGAATCCTGGCCGCTGTTGGTTCCTGAGGCTCACACCTCCTTCCACAGGAGAGGCAATGGGTCTTTTTCACAGATGCTGGGCTTACCAAATAATAGGTGGCTCTTGTAGCTACAAAGGAATAAGGACAGCCATCTTTATTTGACAAATAATGGCATTTCTCAAATACTGACTAAGCACCTATTGTGTTCGACACTGTTCTGGCCCTGAGAATTTATCAATGAAAAGAACTTTTGTCCTGATTTTGCCCTCGAGGAAAGGCTTAAGTCCTACTGGGCAGAAGCAGATAAACCTGGAAACAGAGACAACACAATTACAGAATGTGATGAATGCTAAGAAGTAGGGGAAAGGAAGGAAAGAATCTGAAGGTAAAGGATGATGTGACAGAATGCCTGAAGCACCAGGATGAGTATTTGAAGTAGGATTCTCCAAATGAGGTAACATTTGAACTGAAACCTGAGGGATAAGGAGCCCGACAAGCACCCAGGGGCAGGGCATTCCATAAAGAGAGATCTGTGGTGAAAAGGTCCCAAGGATGACAAGAGCTTGGCGGGTTCAAGGATGAGGGCAGGGTTGAGGGGGAGGAAGGGGGTGCAGGTGGCAGAGAAAGGGACAGAGCTGAGGGGACAGAATGAGGGAAATGTGGTCCTGGTGGTTACACTGACTGGAAGGACTGACCTCCAGGCAGGAGAGAGGGTGGTGCAGACTGGGGTGGCCCCTGGCTCTGGCTGCCTGGGTGTATCAGGCCTCCACCATTTATTAGAAGTGTGATGACCTCACGGGGTCACAAAGATAACAATATGGGAAGACACCTTAACAGGCCCACTGCCTGTTTTGACAGGACTATGACATTTTAAACGGTTATGTAAGTACCTGCATTATATCCTTGATTTTGCCCTTAGTCCGCAAAGCCTAAAATATTTCCCATGTGACCCTTTATAATGAAAGTTCATTATAAAGACCTGAGCCAGTTCTGCGAGTAGCAGGCACACAGGAGGTGAGAACCACTGCTGCCTTCTGCCATCACATGGACTAGGTGGACCCCCAGCCAGCAGTACCTGAGGCTCTTCATGCAACACCTCCCAAAATAACCATTTGCCTAATTTACAGTTAAAATGCAGACAAGTGACTTCCCAAGAACATACAATTAACTCTAATTCTTGAATTCAAATCCATATTTCTATGTCCCTAAAACCCATGGTCTTTCTACCATGTAAACTCCATAAAACTAATCTGTTCTCCGAGCCAGATATTTTGTTCCCTGCATATCTGACACATACAGACAGTTAAGATGGAACTGAATGAATCTGTATCATGTTGCTCATTGTACGGCCAAAAAAAAAAAAAAAAAAAAAAAAGAAAAGGGGTGGGGGAAAGAGGAGGTGGTTGTTTTTGAGGGCCATACTTAAACCAATTTATTGTCCCTCTGTTTACTTTTCTCCTTTTCCCAATTTTCTATAATAAATGTTACTTTTATAATAAGGGAAAAATACTTCTTTTTTTATAAAGAAAGCAAGCAGATATAATCAGCCTTACCCAGAGTATCTACATTGCACTTTTTAAAGACAGCACTATTTTGACAGCCAAAAAAGACACTTAGGAATACAGCATTACAAATTCAAGATCATGTCTATGAACTTGGCTTGAAAAAACTCTCCGCAAAAATACAACCTACCATCTGTACAACGTATTCGAAAATGATTAGCATAGTATGAAAAAATAATGCTGGAACAGCAGAATATTTTTCTACTTTTTTAAAGAATGCTTCCTGTTCAGTATTCGTTGCAGATTTCTCCAGGAGGAATAAGCAAAGGTGAGATGGAACAACAGGTCAAGAAGATAGAAACAGGAGGAAGTAAACAAAGATGAGAAAGGAACACTAAATACTCTTTACTGAAGACTATTTACATGGCACTGTGCTGTAAATTTCACCAAGCCTGAGCATCTTCGCCTGCATGGACTAGAGACAAGAGCTGTACAGGGAAGCCCACCTTCTCTGGCTTCAGTGTTAAGCCTGAGTCCTACTTAGACGATCTCAGCCATCGAAAGCTATAGTGCCATTTCTCTGACAGCAGTACTCTCCCTCTCATGTCACTGAAAGTGAACCAGCAGAGCTTGCAGACATGGAGCCCAGAAAAGTGCCTCTCAGATGACTGTGCAGAGAGCACAAGGGCAGTGTGGATGGAGTCCACTGATGGCCTCAGGGAGCGGCCTGTGGCCCCGGGCTGGGCTTCCTCACTGACCAGAGCACAGCCTTGCAAACTCCCTCAACCCCCTGGAGCCTTAGTAAAAAGGATTAGGGCAAGACCCCACCTCCAACCAAAGAGCCATTCTATGCTTCTGTGATGGCAAATCATGAGGTCACACTCACATTTATAGAAATACACTCTACTAATGTAAATTTTGAACAACATCAGTTTTAGGAAACTGTGTCCCAACCATAAATGTTCAGATATTTTCCCCCAAATGAAGAAAACTTTAAATGTATCAAATTCATACAAATGAAAGGATATTTACCACGCAGGTGCAGTACCTACCCCCAAGGAACTCAGGAATACCGCCTTTGTATCTGAAAAGCAGGCTGGGTGGGTTTTGCTTTTATCTTGACGGGGGGCACTGGAGGATCCCTGTTGAGAAGCTTCTATTTGTATAAAACTCTGGGCCCCAGCAAGAGCTGATCAAGAGAACGACCTCTGGCCCTATATGGAGGCGGAAGCTGGATGCCTAACACACAACTTCACATCTCAAGGGGCCAGAACAACTGAATGATGCCAAAAACAATCTCTGCAGAATTTAAATTTAAAAATGAAAAGGGTTAGGTCTGAGCTACTGCCAGGCACCTTTCCTCCTTTACCTCTGGCAGCTGGTCCCTCCATCCTCAAGGCAGCCAATGCCCTTTGGTCTGTTTTCCCTGGGACACTGGCCAGCTGGTCCCTTCCAGGACAGAGGAGGCTGTGTTCCTGATCCTAGATCTTTGTTCACCACCTCTATAATCTCTTCAATTTCAGAAGCTTCCTTAACTGGCTGTTGGAATAGGTCAAGGCATTAAGGCTGGTGAACAAAATGCCTCTTTAATACTGGCTTTCTTCAGTCCACAGACAGCAAAGACAGAAAAATGCACACTTCTGACAATGCCCCTGCCAAGACGTATCTCAGGGTTAGATAAGATGGACAAATGAACACCAACATGTTTTTCCAGAGACCGCTAGCACAGGATCAGTAAACTTTCTGTAAGAGGCCAGATAATAAATAGTTTAGGCTTTGCAGGCCATGGTCTCTGTTGTAGCTACTCAACTCTGCCGTTCTAGGGCAAAGGCATCTACAGACACTATGCAAATGTTCCCATAAGACCACTTATGGGCACTGAAATTTGAATTTCATGTAATTATTAACAGGTCACAAAATACATAGTTATATGGGGATTTCTGACTGCGTGTAGGGTTAGCGCCCCTCACCTCCGCCTTGTTCAAGGGTCAACTGTATTCTTCATTTGACCTTTATTTCAACCACATAAAAATGTAAAGAGCACTCTTAACTTGCAGGCCATACAAAAGAAGTGGGCTGTAGTTTGCTGACACCTGACTGAGAATGAGACAACTGTGATATTCAACATCCTACCCCAGAGAATGCAAAGCACAGAGCCTTGCTCCAGAGGCTTGGTCACACCCGATTTATCCCTTTCCTTCCCCGAACTCAATCCTTCCAAATATTCCTCCAGTGGGTCCACGTGTCTCCCCACCTCCCATCATCCTGCCTCATCTTGCACAACTCAAACCTTCAGAGCAGCCTCCACCCAAGCATGAAACGTGAATGATGGGCTGGGAAAGGAGATGGGGCCAAGTCATTTCCTGGGTAATAAGCACCTTCAATAGCCCCCAAGTACTTTCAGAATAAACTCCAAACTTCTTACCAGGACCTGCATAAGCCCGTGCCATTCTCTCCAACCTCTTTTGTACTCCTCTCCTTGTCTTTGACCCTGTGTGATGTTTAAATTTTATGTGTCAACTTGACTGGGCCACAGGGTACCTGGACAGTTGGCCAAATATTATTCTGGGCATGTCCGTGAGGGTGTTTTTGGATGAGATTAACATTTCAACCAGCAGACTGAGGAAAACAGACTGCCCTCTGTATTAGGCAGGGGTCTCCAAAGAAACAGAACCAATAGGAGATTGGCTAGTGGGATTATGAAGGCTGGGGAATCGCAAGATCTAAGTCCAGTCCAAGGGCAGAAGAATGATGTCCCAGCTCGTACCCTTTCATTTTCTCCCCCGCCAATGTGATTCAGCAAAATGCACCAAGTGAATGAGGAAATCAAATAGGTAAGTTGATTCATTCAGCAAACTTTTAAGTACCTGCCACTTGCTGGGAAGTGAGGTACCTAGGACCTTCAACAGTGCATACAGCCCAAGAGAAGGAGAATCTTTGCCTTGAAAAGTAGAATTTGAGCACCCACTGGCTTAACATCATCTTCTACTAACAAAATTTGTATTTTCCCTATAACTTACAGCTACCTTTGGCAGGTTCCACCCAGTCAGTGCTTGCTTCCTACTCCTCACACTGGCCTGTGAGGAGATCTCAAACTTCCACAGTGCGCAGAAAGCAAAGTGGAAGTAGGACGGGTATGCACTGATTTGTTTGTGGTTGGTTAGTGATGAAGCTGATGAGCTTCTAACTACTGCGGTCCAGCTCATCCTCTGAGCCCCTCTCCTGCTTCACAAACTGCAATACAAAGAATATCTTTAAGTAGAACAATCTGATCTCAGGGCATGCTACAACTTAACTGAAGATAAAATAACCCGTCAACACTAGTTATGTGAGTTTGTCTCCCTACACCCGAGAGTCCCCCAATGAGGCCAGATACAGTTATCTGAAACCTGCCAGCAACTCTGGGAACTGGGCCCTGGGAAATCTTCCTTTGCTAAAACTGCTCCTATCACAGGGAAATTCAGACCCTAAAAGATCTTCGGGTCTGTGTGTGCCCAGGATAGCATCCTGCTCACCTAGTTCTTTAATGTAGAACACGGATGGGATTGGACTGTGAAATGTGTTCACTTCCTGTACAATTTTCCTTCCAAGAAGACCCCTGTACTTGCTCTACTGAAAAAGTCTTAATCCTTTCACTTTTCCAGTGTGAATTTCATGCTGCAAAGGGGATAAGTTTTGGAAAAACGAGGAAGTTATTGTTATACCTGCCCAACTTTCTGTTCATACAGGCAAACAGGAATATCAGTGGCGATGCTTCCCCAAGATCTGTTGAAAAAGATCCTTTATTTAATCGTGACTTACATCTGGGCATTCCCCCCCCCTTTTTTTTTTTTTTTTTTTGTTGTTGTTTTTGCGGTACACGGGCCTCTCACTGTTGTGGCCTCTCCCGTTGCGGAGCACAGGCTCCGAACGCACAGGCTCAGCGGCCATGGCTCACGGGCCCAGCCTCTCCGCGGCATGTGGGATCTTCCCGGACTGGGGCACGAACCTGTGTCCCCTGCATCGGCAGGTGGACTCTCAACCACTGTGCCACCAGGGAAGCCCTGGGCATTTCCCCTTTGAATTTGATTTTCTTCACAAAGCAGTACCTTGAGGTACAAACTTCAAAACAGTAACCAGAGCAAAACTGCAGGCATTATTCTTTCCTAGCTCTAGACATCACTATGCAGGCTGTTTATTTCTCAGCTCTCTGATATAATGTTGGGGTGCTATGTCTGTCATGTGACAGTAAGAAAACCAATTATGTAGGTCACACTCTGAAGTGATTAAGTGCTGGCCGGTGAAGCTGGAGCTCCTTTTGATTCACTAGAAATACATTTTCCAGCCCTGCATTTTTACAAGGCAATGCAGTTCAGTTTGTACTGCAGTTCTTTTTTACACAATACTTCTTTATTTGACTCAAAGTACGTATTTGTGAGCTATTGCTGAAAGTCACAAAGGGAAGGAGGGCATTAATTGATCGTACATCTCCTAAAGCTTTATTTCCACAATACATGGGAAACCGCTAGAAATGAAGGAATGTCTCAATTTGCCTGAAAACCTCCAACATGGCTTTCTAATAAGTAAGACTACAGGGTAAAAGCATTCCTCAGCATTTGACTCATGAAGCCTCCCACAGCTGCTGAGATTAGGTTTCTAGGAAGATGTGTCCCTCTCTCCTCAGCTGCATGAGTGAGAAATACAATGGTCTCACAGCTTGATTCCAACTATACTTTATTCCCTGAACTTACACTTTGGTTTTCTTTAGGATAGAGCTGTTTACAGTCAACTGCAGTAGCAAAATAAATAAATAAACAAACAGACAAATAAACAAACAAATAAATAAATAACGGCAATGTCATGAATATTCTTGCTGAAAAATTGCTGTGCTTCGCTTACACCCCTGAACGTACTACTGGTCTGCTCAAAAATGCAGGGCCACAAAAGCCAATTCATGTGACAAGAAATGTCTATCTAGCCTGACAATTAGAACAGGTTGGCATTTTCAAAAGTGTAATTTATTAAGTAGTGACTAAGAAGCCTTCTCTGATCAAACAAGTACAGGAATAAGTACAAGAAATTCAGAGTGAGATAAAAGTTAACCGGGATGCTTTTCTGCAGAATTTCTCTGAGCCTATAATATTCAGACGTGTATTCTAAATCTTCTTTAACGTTTTACCCCTGAATTCTTTTTCATAAAGTGCCACGTTTTGTAGGGCTAGTGTTCCATGGGACAAACTTCTGGAATCTCTGGAACTGGTCACTTAAAAGTGTTAGGAATATTCTACTATCTTTTCTATTACACACACACTCTTCACTATTTCCCACTTTTCTATGATGATATTTTGCATAGTGCAATCTAATATGTAGTATATCAAAATATAGAAAAGATAATAGGACGATGAATGTGCTTCAAAATGCTCCCTGGCATTATTACTCATATTTCCTACTTGGCTAAGATTTCAGGCAATTCTGGTATGGGTCTTTTCTCCAAAGCACATGGCAGTTTGAAGAAAGCATGAATGAACAAAATGAGGGGCTGCACAGTGTGACTGCCACATCTGTTAGCAGTGCATTTGGTAAGCTTTCTCCTATCACTATATATATTCAGAAATAATGACAAAGAAATGTAGTTCCTCCGGGCAAATGAAATGGAGGCGCAAATTAGAATCACACCTCCAGTCTCATTTTGGTATCACTTCTTATCTGGATAAACAACACTTACTCTCACTTTCCTACTCATGGCAAGTAGCCACTGTCAACACTTGCATTAGGGATCAGTCACAACACATTACAGTTAAGTTTCACACTGCACTGCAGGAGGCAGCCCGGGCCCCAGGGGAACACCAAGTTAAGCTAGGCCCATTACCAATTTTGAGGTAACTAGCATTGACGCTGAAAAGGCCTCTGTGCCTCAGCCACATGAAGTGGTTAAAATTCTAATACTCTAAGTGATATCTCAATATTTCTGTGTATGGTAGTTTATTATTATCTGTGGAGGGCAGCCGTGGGTAGCTGCTTGCAAAAAAGGTGATTTTAATCACCAATCATTTTCAAGAACACAAGAGATCAGTAGTACTCAACTGTAAAAGAAAGCTGTATTATAATGGGAAACTGCCTGTGTGGATTAAAAACATAAACAGCATTCACGTCAAGATAATTGTGTTAGAAACCAAACTTTCAGGATATGGAGAATATCTATAGACCGCGAGTCACCCAAAAAAGTCCATGGGGAGGGATGGGGAAGAGACAACCCGTAGACTCACAACACCCAGGAATTTGCCCTGTCTATTGGATGAACTGAGGAAAACAGGGTTTTGTAACCCGAATCCTAAAACAGCCAATTTATTAGTTACTCAAGTACAGCAAGATCTACCTGTCCTAATGAAACACAGGCGAGACCTGAAAGAAAAGTCTATAGAATTCACACAATCAACTCTTCTAAGAAAACATAAAGAAGAATAAAATTTTAAAAAACCTTTAAGAGGGCTTCCCTGGTGGTGCAGTGGTTGAGAGTCCGCCTGCCGATGCAGGGGACACGGGTTCATAGCCTGGTCCGGGAAGATCCCACATGCCGCGGAGCGGCTGGGCCCGTGAGCCATGGCTGCTGAGCCTGCGCGTCCGGAGCCTGTGCTCTGCAACAGGAAAGGCCACACAGTGAGAGGCCCGTGTGCTGCAAAAAAACAAAACAAAACAAAACAAAAAAACCTTTAAGAATCGGCAATGCTGTGTATAAATGTGAGAAATAAGCTGCTAGACGTTCTTCAAATGAAACAAATTCAGATGAGCCCACTGATCATCAGACTTACTACATTTTTAAGCATATTACTTATCTAGGGCACCTCTAAGAAGTTCCCTGACTGTTCTTGACATTCCAAAATGGGAGGGAGGAATCAAGGCCCTTTGTGATACAGAATCAGATTTTTCCAGCTCTGGGAACAAGATTCGTTCTATAATTTAGTAGACTAAAAGGTGGGGGGGTGCTGGGGGGGATATTTTGGATATGCTTTAATCCCAAGTAAAACATGATGGGTTTATGCTGGTTGCAGATTTCTTTTCCACAAGACTCCTGTTAGTTAAGTTTCAGGTATCTGCTAGTTCTTCAAGAAGTAAAGGAAAATGATTAGAATCCATCATTTGGACATACCCTCATCATTACACCTTGGGACATCCATTAGTACAGGTGTCCTCTCTTAGTTACAAGAAATCATTATGTGAAATGCCCCTCATAAACTAATACCCACATAGCTATTAGTAGCAGCACTCAATAATGCCAGCTGTCATGCACCGAACGCCATGCTAAGTACAGGATATGCATGACCTAACTTACCCCTCACAACAAATCTGTTTTACGTTGGAAGAAGTTGAGGCTCAAAGGATGAAATAAACTGCTCCAGGTAACAGAACCAATAAGTGATATAGTACAGATTCAAACCCAGACTGACTCCAGTAAGTATGCGTAGACCTTCACTGAGAAACTACTAGGTACATTAGAACGAACACAGGCCTGAATAAGTCAAGACATATGCTGTCAATGAGGTTAAAGCTTAGTGGAGCCAGATGTGAGAACCAGTTACCATGAAACCCTACAAAAGATTTCAGGCCAAGGAAGGAGAATGAGGGAAGGTGGTTTTCGAAGTGAAGCCTGCGAAGAGGAAAAAGTTCCCTTTTCTTACTGAAGTCCTACTCTTTCTTTCAGGCTCATTGGTGTTTGGTAAGTGGGACAAGGGCATTTAAGGTAAAGGAAAAATGTAGGGAGAAAAATACAAAAAAAAAAAATGAAGCTCACATGTTCATGAAATTGCAAACTATCAAGGTTGGCTAAGATGTAAGGGCAGGAAAGGAAGTATAAGGTAAGACTGGGAAGGTAAGACTGGGAAAGTAAAACTGGGCCAGTTGTGCAAATGAGATATGCTTCAGAATTATGCTGAACTCTTCTGTATCACTGCTACATTCCAACATCTACCCTTGCCTTTTCTTGCAAGCCTCTTTATCCATTTCCATGGATACTTTCCCTTCCCTCACTTGGCCTAAAGCAAAGGCCACTTAGTCTCCTAGCCCTTTTCCATCTCTCTTGAGTTCTCCTTCAAACAGAGCTCAAATTCTGTCACCACTCCTTATCTGCAAATCTGGCTTCACATAGAGCATTCACAGACCACTCCCCCAAACTTGGTCCCAAGCCTCATCTCTTGCTCCACCTCTCAACGTTCTTTTACACCTGTTCAGTTTAGGCCTCTTCCCAAACAGCTGTAATGGCTTTGATAATAAACCATTAACTCATCTCCTCCCTTTCCAACCCTGTTTCTCCCCCATTGTTCCCCATCTCAACAAATGAGCAACTGAATACATGACAAAATCAAGTTACATATCTCACCATCAACCAAAACTCCTACCTTTCCCTTGCTCTGATCTTGAAGATAATTTTTCAAAAGATTCTATAGCCACTAATTCCCTGACTAGTCAGATTTTAGAAATGCATACCATCATCTCTCATTTGCTTTACAGCAATGGTCTAACCAATCTCCTTGCTTCCAATCTTATCTTCCTCCCAACCCTTCATCCATATTTTCCATAGTGATCAAATTTAATCGAATCACTCCTCTGCTTAAAACTCCTCAAGGCATCCCACTGGCCCTGCGGGGGTTTAAAAAAAATTTTTTTTAACTCATCTTTTTGACATGGTGTATAAGACCTATCAAGATCTGACCCCCCTTGGGCTTCCCTGGTGGCGCAGTGGTTGAGAGTCCGCCTGCCGATGCAGGGGACACAGGTTCATGCCCCGGTCTGGGAAGATCCCACATGCCACGGAGCAGCTGGGCCCATGAGCCATGGCCGCTTAGCCTGTGCGTCCGGAGCCTGTGCGGATTAAAATGAACTATTGGACAGCTCCTGAACTCACATATATTCTTTCTCATCTCTGAGCAGGCCAGGTCCTGCACATGGCATGCATCTCCCTGCTTTCTCCTTGCTTCCTGCTAACTTCCCTCATCTTTCAGTGTCTCAGCTTGCACATTACTTCTACCAGAAAGACAGAGCTATCTCTTCAAGTCTCAGTTAGGAGCTATTCTTCTCCTCCACAGCACCCTCACATTCTGCATTGCAATTGCCTTTTTGTCTTTCTCACTCATTGTCTTAAGAAGCTGTGGAAGATCTCACCAAATCCCTGCAATCTCACAAATGAAAACGTGAACTATTTTCCACTGTAAGTCAATACTACTGTATTTACTGATACTTATGTATTATTCACTCATAACTCATCTTTCACAACTCAGCCTTCAATTCTGAGGAAAATACTATAGGAAAAAAAACTATATATTCACATGTACCATTTTTCATGACACTACTATATAAATTCCATTAACATCAATTAATGGTGCCTAGAAGCTTATAGTTCACTGGACTAAGATGGGAGAAAATACACCAGTATTCATCCCTCTGTCTCACTACAGTTCCTTACTTTCTTCATTTCTCATTCATTCTTCTCTGTTGTTTGACAGTGAATTTTCCTGGTAAAAATAAGCTCAAGTGCACATAAGGCCTACTACATGCATTTGAGGTTTCCATGTATCTCCAAGAACAAGATATTTAATTTAAGTGAGAAACAAGTCATTGCCCAGTTGTTCAACTTATCCAATCAAAGAAAATTAAGTCTTAAAACCAATGCTTAAATATAAATATTGCTTTTCAGTCACCTAGCAAAGAAGTAGTACCTCTCCCTACTGCATATTCCTGATCAGAAATAAAAAAGCAAACATTGCACGTGTCTAACAAGGCATTGTCTCTTTAAATTGGACAGGAAAAGCAGAATGTTCAGATGGGCGCAATTACCATCCCTCCCCTTGGAGAATGAAGAGAAAGGAAATGATACAAAATAATGTGGGAATATTTGACTGGTATTCACATTCTAGCTTGTAAACAATTTCTAATTCATTTGCCTAGATAGTTAGCTATCAGTCTGGATGTAAAGAATTTAAGCCCAACCAAGAAACAGGAAGCATCAGTTTTGTCACAAGTGCATTTATTTTGGTGGCTCACATCTGCAGCTTTTTCCCTTCAGTGTATCCTTTCAGAGCCAAAACGGGGAAGGGAACATAGTTACTGGGCCTAAATCCATCACTGTAATTGTGATAAGCTGTACCACCCACAGCATCTTTAGAAGGAAGTTATTAGTTTCCTGATGAAGAACTCCAACCCATATGGAGGCAAAATCTAGAAGTAAAGGAACAGTCTATTCGAGATGACTGACTTTATTCAGTATACCCAACGACATCAGGACTGAGCTGGTCACACTCAGTTTAGAAGCAGCATATTTAAGTGGGTGTGTTCAGACTGACATTCAAAAGCATCTGGTGTTCTTCTGGGAGTCCAACATCAGCACAGAATCTTCTTGGTGTCATCTTGTGTTGATGATGAAATTACTTCCAAATAATCAGAACTGTGACTAAACAGTGAACACCGTGGAAGTGGAGGGCAAAACTGCCTTAAGAAAATTGCAAATCCAGAAGCATAGATTTCACAACATCAGCCTTGACTACTACACTGCATGAATCCAAATCCTTCAATGGAAAAATCCCCCATATACACTGAATTCTTGCAGTCTAGAACAGGGTCATAAACTATGGCCTGCAGGCCAAATCGTGCTGGCCGTTTCTTTTTGTAAAGAACGTTTTATTGGGACACGGCCATGATCACCCTTTTATGAATTATCTATGGCTGCTTTTGTGCTACAAAGGAAAGGTTAAATAGCTGTGACAGAGACTATATGGCCTGCAAAGCCATATTATCTGGCTCTCTATGGAAAAAGTTTGCTGACCTCTGGTCTAGAGTGATGGGTCATCCAACAATCCTTGCTCTACAAAACTAGGTTCTGGATCAAAATTATTTTGTCTTCATTCTATAATTCCTCACTGAAGAACCACTACTTAAGGCTTTGGGTTGGCCCAAAGACAGCCCAACCCTCCACTTGGAAGCACTATAGGAACAGGTCCAGGTGGCAACCCTGCAGATCTGAACAGATGCCTATTTTTCTTCTGCCCATGAGACAGATGGTCCTTAGAGAGGGAAGAAGAATTAGCCCATGAGAGAGAATTCTCTGTGCAGCACTAATTTTGGAAATGTATCCCTGGTCCATCTGGCCAAAAAGGATTCCTTAGGAGTACCTTTGCTATTTGAATTTGTTCAGCATTCAGGAGGGAAACCCTAGGTACAAGGCTAGAATCTCAGGTATTTGCTCTCTGACAAAATGTCAGTAATGCATTCCAACTCTGCCCTTGAGACAAGATATCTCAAAAAATTATAAGGTCAGAAGACGACTGTAACGTTGAAGATAAGAACAGCTAACACTCATTCAGGGGCCCCATTTCAAAGGATTTGTTCACTCCTCTTACAGTAAATAATCCCTCAGAGGAGGAAGATAACACTCAGATATTTGTGCCATGTGCAGAAAGTAGGAGAAGCAGTATTTACCTTCAGACCTGCTACCAGCTGCTCTCCCCTAGACACAGCAATGCTTCTCCTCTCATTAAATGCCCTAACTAGCTTCTGATACTGACCTTGTTCTAAAGAGTTTTTCTCCCAGGGTAACAAACCATACCTCTGCAAAGTTAATTAACCCAGAAAAACTGATGTTTTCCTCCATTTTGCTCCTAATTCTACTCCACAGTGTAGTGTATACGTTTCTGTTTTGTCTTCAAGTGAGGAAGAGACAAAATTAAGAACCGACATAGAAGAAACAAGAGCATTAAGGACAGTAAGTCCAAGCAAATTCTTTCCATCCAGTCTCAGGTGACAGGCTTTTGAAGCCTAATGGACTTGAGTTCAAGTCCCAGTTCTACCATTTGCTATTTGGATAATGTCAGGGTCCTCTTCTATCATGAACAACACTACAGCAACTCCCACCTCTGAAGTGCTTTTGGGGACTTTCCTGGTGGTCCAGTGGTTAAGAATCCGCCTTCCAATGCAGGGGACGCGGGTTTGATCCCTGGTCAGGGAACTAAGATCCCACATGCCGCCAGGTAACTAAGCCCATGTGCCACAACTACTGAGCCTGCACGCCCTGGAGCGCGTGTGCCGCAACTAGAGAGAAGCCCACTCGTCACAATGAAAGATCCCGAGTGCCGCAATTAAGACCCAACACAGCCATAAATAAATAAATATTTTAAAAAATAAAAAAATAAAGTGCTTTTGATCCCAAAGCCCTCTGTGGGTTTACTGACGCAGCCGTCCAACACTACCTCACCCAGGTGCAACATCAAGGGGAAAGAAGATGCCACCTCAAATAACCAGGGGTCCCTGCAGATGATGCTAGGCCACATAAATTCATCAAGAAATAGTTACCTATCCAGTATGAATTAGGCAGAGTGGGTTGTGAAAGAAAGAGCTCCTTTGACAAAGAAAGTGTAAGTAGCTGTAACATTAGCAAAATACGATCACTGACCCTGATGCAGTAAATCACTTAGTCTTACAAGATTTTTTTAACAACATACTATTTATTTGTTTACAAAATTAAACTCAGTGTTTTTCTAAAATTATCACCTTCTACATGAGATCCCCAGACATACGTACAAAATGCAGGAACAGAGACAATGAACAAATAATAAACCCAGGAGCGAGGGTCAATTTTTCAAGAAAACCAGGCTGGGGATGAAAATGACAAAGGGCTTTATACATGAAAATCAATACCTGAATTGTATCTGGAAGGAAATGGGTAGCCAGGACAAACTCCAGGCCACAGCTGCAATGGCTTCTGGCTGCCATTAACCTCACAGAGCTCACCTCTGAGGGAACTCCCTGAAAGCAAAGGGAGATGATCCTGCTCCTCTCACCAGATGCTTCTCTTTTTCCAAGCTCCCAGGGTTTGGGTTACATCTGAGCTCACTTTCACCCATGTTGGAAGCTAATTACAAAGAATCCAGAAATGTGGGAATGAACTGGGAATACTGTAGGCTGCTTTAACAAACCTCATCACCATCTGCTGAAATATTAAGATGCTTGTTTTAAAGGTTGGCTGCCAGGGAAGGAGGTCATGGCACTGACAGTGGGGGAGTTCTCTTTAATAATTACTTTTTACTTCTCTTTCCTCTATACAAGCAGTAGGGCACTGAGCCAAAGGTGAACAGTCCAGAGATAAAAGACTGTCTCTGCTTACCTCCTTCTCCTGCTCCAGGCACCAGCAAGACAGAACCCAGAGAGCCTTGGTCTTCGAAGGAGGAGAGATCCAGTCAAAAGACTGTGCCATGTTTGTACATTTCAATGAACAACAGTTATTTGGGAAAATATATAGGGATGTTATTAAAATCCATTTCTCTTTTACAACTGGTTGGCAGAGAGACATTTAAAGTGCACATATACTTAAGAAAGACACCATATGATTTTATCCTGGTATGATAATCCTTCAGTAGTCTGCAACTCATGGGATTTGGGGCCCCCTTTGTATGCTACATGTTTCCTTCTCAAACAGAACAGGGGAAAAAAGCCTCAGCTTTGCTGACAAAGATCAGGCCAACAGAGTTCCAAGCGGCTTAGGGAAAGGAAGGGAAAGTCTTGTATAATTTACTATCACTGTTATAAGGCCCCAATACAATCAGTCACATCAGTGGTCAAGAACTGGACAATGATAATCTTGGGATTTTGTATACTCTCAGAAAAGGGAAATATATTCCTATGACCCCCCCCCCCACTTTGAGTGATAATAATAATAATAACAAACAACAATATAGTAATGGCAGAAGCTAACATCTTTTGAGCACATACCATGTACCAGACACTACGTTAAGGGGGGCATCTGTTAGATATTAATTCTTCCAACATTATGAGGCAGGTACTGTTATCTCATTGTACCGGGGAAGAAAACCGATGCTTACATGGGGTAAGCATCCAAAAACTCATTAGCTAGGAATGGGTGGAACTGGCACTGAAGCCAAGCTGTCTGACTGCGCTCATAACTACTGCACGATGGTGCCCGTGGACAGGCCTCACGTAGCCCAGCTTAAATAAGAAAGTGTCATCATAAGGATATACCGGTAATAAGGAAGACAGAAATCTTACAAGAATCCAATGCCATGCTTTGGGGAGCCTAAGTAACTAGAGGGACTGCAGGCAGCACAAGTTCAAGAGTCTTCCCTCTTGAGTGCCATGATTATTGGAATTCAGGTACTCTGCCTGCCTGCTTCTCTGCTTTTGACTAACTTGTTTCCACTCTGTAACTAACCCCAATCACTCACTGGCTAGCCTACAACCTGGCTGTCCTTGAGTCAGGTGCCAGAGGTCTGATTATTGGAGGCCAGTTACAGAAGCCTGGGCCACAGGGGCTGCAGAGGATCATAACTTCAGCACGAGTTACTGGAGAGGCAGACAACCATGGAAGGGGCCCTGAGCATGAGCCCCATGCTGCTTCCATCATATACACAAAACAACTCTGCGCCCTCATTTGGATCCTGCCTCATATTTTTGGCATTTACAGAGATTACTGATACCCAAAGAGGCACAAAGGATAAATTCTCAGTCCCAGTAGTCTATGTATAGTGACTATACAGTTAAAACAGTATGTACATGAAGAGTTTTCTACTAATCAATGCAAGAAGTACCAACGAAGACAGACTGGTAATTTACGAAAGGTTTTCCTCCCCTTCTTCCCTTTGTGTTTGTTTCAATGTTCTGTTTATCAGAGTTAAAAGGTGCATGGGGGGCTTCCCTGGTGGTGCAGTGGTTAAGAATCTGCCTGCCAATGCAAGGGACATGGGTTCGAGCCCTGGCCCGGGAAGATCCCACATGCCGCGGAGCAACTAAGCCCGTGCACCATGACTACTGAGTCTGCACTCTAGAGCCCGTGAGCTGCAACTGCTGAGCCCATGAACCACAACTACTGAGTCCACGCTCTAGAGCCCGCAAGCCACAACTACTGAGCCCATGTGCCACAACTACTGAAGCTTGCGTGCCTAAAGCCCGTGCTCCGCAACAAGAGAAGCCACCGCAGTGAGAAGCCCATGCACCGCAACGAAGAGTAACCCCTACTCACCACAACTAGAGAAAGCTGGAGCACAGCAACGACGATCCAACATAGCCAAAAATAAAAACAAATAAAATTTTTTTTTTTAAAAGGTGCATGGGTTCTGACTTCCACTTACCAGGAGGCTGGTCATTTTTCATCATTACGTAGAGGGGTGGCTCTGGGTTTAGCTCGACCATCTGTCATCCCTCACAAGCCTGAGGGATTCACAGCATGACCAGGAGAGTCTGCCAAGCCTCACAAGCAGGCTCTCGGGGCAGTCACGTTCTAAGCCTGGGCTGACCAGACAGAAAGAACAGACCCCCATGCATGACTAGATAGAGCCAGACACGCGGGCCTGATTGGTCAGAACAAACACAAAGTAACCCTGCGGGAATTAGAAACCCACCCCTGCCACATTCCCGACCAAAGTCCCAAGTGTTCACACTGGACACTACCTTCAAACTCCAAATGTCTCTTGAGAAGCAAAGAGGCTAAAAACGTTCTCATGGTAAGTAAAACCTCCTTTTATGCAAATAACAAGTAATGATATGAACATTAAGCTGCAACAGAAGCCTAAAGATGAATAAACTTTTATAGTAGTGAGATCAATCCACTGGATAGAATATTTTTAAAGGGCACCAGCACATTTAAAAACTTTTTTCCTAAGAAAATTAAGCTCTGCAGACATGGGTATTAAATATGATTAGATTAGACCCCCAACTATTAACACATTTCATCCAGCTGGCCGTGGGCAGCACACAGCTTCCTGCTAGAATCAATTTATAAAGGATGCTGTGGTAGGGAAGGCATGGATGGAAAGGTGTTTTTTTAAAAGCCTTTTTTAGGAAATGTTACAATCCTGAGATACTCTTGCTTAACAACTCCTCCAGCCTCTTTGAAATACACTTTTAGCAAAGAGGGAGGGCAGGCATGAGAAAGCGCCTGAGGTTTGGAGTCAACATGAGGATCTGATCAGAGCCTCTGCCACTTCCTAGCTTTGTTCAATTCAGCAAGTCCTTCAACCTGAGTTTCAGATCCTTACCTACCCCCACTCCCTCCTACCTGTACATGAGCACCTTAGCACCTGTCCTATTTTACAAGATTTTGAAGATCAAATTAAAATATATATTTAAAACTTTGAAATTCTGAGGTAGGCATTAGATTTTTTTTTTCCATGAATGCACAGACTTAAATCTCTCTTACCCAGCTTTCAACAAAGTAAGGCACATGTTGACAACAGGCTCCAGAGTCCATGTGCAAAACTGAATTTAAATCTCAGCTCTGCATATAAATCTTGGGAATTGATTTAAGCCTCTGTTTCCTTAGCTGTAAGAACATACAACTTGCTTTACAGAATTGTGAGGGGCTTCACACAGTGCTAGGCTAACAGCAGCCACTCCATGAAACACTGGTTTTCTTCTTCTAATCCCATGAGCTCTTGCAAATAAAACTTCTGGACTTATCAGCTTTGTGACACCATAATGTCTCAGTACATATGATATATATCTCATATATATGACATAATATAGTAAGTACATATACATGCCATGCCCAAAATGAATGCTAAACGCTTTTTTTTCTAGAAAATATGCATCCAACTTTTTCAACTCTTATACTGTTTCAAAAGCAAAAAAAAAAAAAAAAAAAAAAAAAGTTGAAACAAAAGAAATTTACAGGGTGAGCAGCTTTTAAAATCCTGACATCTGTCATATAGTAATTTCCCCCTCTTAATAGTTACTTTATATATGAATAAGTTACTTAGTATCATTAAAGTAGTTAAAAATTAAGGGCAAATGAATAAAACCTCACATACCCAAAGCTTCACCTGCAAACTTAAAAGAAGCAGAGTTTGCTGAATATCCCACCCACCACCAGTAGTAAAGCAGCCTTTTTCCTTTAAGACATATCAAATACTTAATGCTAACCACTGAAGATAAACAATGGTTTAAACGTTGCAGAAAAAAAGTCCTCAAGAAAAACGTACTTTTGGGGTGTGTATGGATTTTCCAGTGCCTCTACTGTTTTAAAATTTCATGATACAAACAAGAGTACGATTGAACAGCAAGAGTTTATATTCAGTACCTTGTAATAATAATGGAAAAGAATCTGAAAAAGAATATATAAATATATATGTATAACAATCATTTTGCTGTACACCAGAAACTAGCACAACGTTGTAAACCAATTATACTTCAATTAAAAAAAAATCCAATATCTACTTCTCTGCAGACTTCGCAGTCCTACAAGGGTGGGGGAGTTCAGTACTTCCTGACTGCTTGGATCAACAGAATTGTTTGCAATCCTCAAAGGTACCTATGCTCTCAATGGATAAACACATTAAAAAAAACGCCTTAAGTCAAAGTCATAGGTAGCCAACCCTCACCTGTACAAGAACTGCCCTAAATCAATACAAAAGGGGAGGCAGGATGGTCATGTCAGCTACTAAGTTCTGATCTGTGTTTGCTATACTTGGCAAGGGAAGCAATCAGAATTCTTAGAAGTAAGTGGAATCTTAGAAAAGCTGAAAAGTGCCATTTTTCCTTTTTGATGGATAAAGAGGGCAATGCTTCTGGTCAACCCATTAAATGGTTCACTGGAACTTGTTCAGACATTATTCTCCTCTTCTATTTACCTTTATATATATAGATAGATTTTCCCTTCTCCTAGTGACCACAGAACAGTTTTCCATCTACCTTAGTCCTCTGCAAGGTAACTTTTCAATAAATAAATGTGGAACTGGTGTGGACTCCATCTTCGGCCCTTGGTAAAAGTTCCCAGAATTGGTTGCACAGGATCTTAAGGTCATTGAGTTCAACTACCCAAATTATACTTGGAACATCCCAGCACCAGGGGCCATCCAACCTATGCTGCAACATGTCCAAAGACAGGACAACTCCCAGTGCATAGCCCCCAGACCTACCAAGTTAATCTGTGGGCTCAGGAATCTGAGTTTTAACAAGCTCTCCCAGGTCAATCTTAGGCATGCTCAAATTTGAGAAACCAATTTACAGCACTTCATCTTAAACTTTAATAGTTTAATATGCATATGGATGAACCCAGGAATTCTGCTAAAATGCAGATTATAGGGGAATAAGCTGGGGGTTGCAGATACACTGAGTCTGCATTTCTAACCAGTTCCCAGATGCTGTTAATGCTGCTGATCCATGGACCATACTTAGAAGAGCGAGGTCTTCGAGAACAGAATCCAATACTCTTATTCTGTGTACTGTAATAATTTATTAGCCGTCAAATCTGGGATCCAGGATTGCTAATAAATTGCGTGATGTTGAATGAGGAGAGGTAATAATGGTAGGTAAGAGGAAAACTCCCTGAAATGTTGTGCATTTTATTTTAGAAAAGCCCATACCTTCCACTTGTATGCACTTCCATCTAGACAGTGAGTGCTACTGCCAAATGTGTTTCCAGGTACCATTTCATATGATACTGGCTCAGTTTCTAAATCACAGCCTGGTACCCGAGGGACTGCAGTTCTAATTACACAGAGACTGTACATTACTCAAGTCATCTGCTTCTCCTTTATCAGACTTTCTCACCTGCCAAATGAAGGCATTTACAACTAATCCACAGACTTATATACTCCTTACCGGGACAATAACATGTATGACCAATAGGAAACAGTAAAAACAGAAATAGCCACAACTGCTACTGAGATAAAAAGCAGTAAGATAACTGAGTATCTTACCACCGAAAAGAACACATGCTCGCTTGTCTCTGAAGTCAGAAAAATAAAGATTTAATTTGAACTAGGTTCCATTAAAGCTTGCAAGATTTCTGATCTCTCGGAGGTGCATACACCACAAGACACAAAGGGAGTAATCTGAGTTCCAGTCCCAAGATGTATCCCCCCCTGACCATGCTTTAATTACTAAATACATCATTTATCATTAACTTACCTGGAAATGGAGAACTGTCTTTCCCATTTTACTTAGCAATGATGAAAGAGCTAAAATGTTTTTATTCCATCAAAGGTCTCTCCAAGCCTCAGGTTTTCCTATCTGTAAAATGGGAATAATATTACATACTTCGCAGCATCATCAGGAAAAGTAACAACAGCCCATGTGAAATGAACAGTCTTATGGCTGGGTCAATAGAAGAAAGCCATTATGACAAGAACAGTTTTAAATGATGAGAGTCTTACACTGAGTCAGAGACATGTCTGCCCAAATATACCTTAGAACTCCACACTACATGTTACGGACTGAATGTTTGAGTCCCCATCAAAATTCATATACTAAAATCTAATCTCTTGGGATTAACAGATGCAAACCTTTATATACAGGATGGTAAACAACAAGATGCTACTGTATAGCACAGGGAACTATATTCAATATCCTATGACAAACCATAATGGAAAAGAATATGAAAAAGAACATATACATATATATATATAAAACTGAGTCACTTTGCTGTTCAGAAGAAATTAACACAACACTGTAAAACAACTATACTTTGGAGGACCTTCAAGATGGCAGAAGAGTAAGATGGGGAGATAAACTTCCTCCCCAAAAATACATCAAAAATACATCTATATGTGGAACAACTCCTACAGAACACCTACTGAACATTGGCAGAAAACCTCGGACTTCCCAAAAGGCAAGAAACTACCCACGTACCTGGGCAGGGCAAAAGAAAACACAAAGACAAAAGAATAGGAACGAGACCTGCACCTCTGGGAGGGAGCTGTGAAGGAGGAAAAGTTTCCACACACTAGGAAGTCCCTTCACTGGTGGAGATGGGGGATGGGCAGGGGGAAGCTTCAGAGCCATGGAGGAGAGCACAGCAATAAGGGTTCAGAGGGCAAAGTGGAGAGATTCCCATACAGAGCATCGGTGCCGACCAGCACTCACTAGCCTGAGAGGCTTCTCTGCTCACCCACCGGGACAGGTGGGGGCTGAGAGCTGAGGCTCGGGCTTTGGGGATCAGACCCCAGGGACAGGACTGGGGTTGGCTGCGTGAACACAGCCTGAAGGGGGCTAGTGCAACACAGCTAGCCGGGAGGGAGTCCGGGAAAAAGTATGGACCTGCCAAAGAGGCAAGAGACCACTGTTTTGGGATGTGCGAGGAGAGGGGATTCAGAGCACCGTCTAAATGAGCTCGGGCACGAGCCACGGCTATCGGTGCAGACCCCAGAGACAGGCATGAGATGCTAAGGCTGCTCCTGCAGCCACCAAGAAGCCTGTGTGCAAGCATAGGTCACTATCCACACCTCCCCTCCTGGGAGCCTGCACGGGTTGCTACCGTCACAATCCCGTGATCCAGGGACAACTTACCTGGGAGAACACATGGCGCGCCTCAGGCTGTTGCAACGTCATGCCAGCCTCTGCCACCACAGGCTCGCCCCGTATTCCATAACCCTCCCTCCCCCAAGTCTGAGTGAGCCAGAGCCCCTGAATCAGCTGTTCCTTTAACCCCGTCCTGTCTGAGCAGGAACAGACACCCTCAGGCGACCTACAAACAGAGGTGGGGCAAAATCCAAAGCTGAACCCCAGGAGCTGTGCGAACAAAGAAGAGAAAGGGAAATCTCTCCCAGCAGCCTCAGGAGCAGTGGCTTAAAACTCTACAATCAACTTGATATACCCTGCATGAATAGACTACAAATCATCCCAAATTGAGGAGGTGGACTTTGGGAGCAACGATATATGTATTTTTTTCCTTTTTCTCTTTTTGTGAGTGTGTATGTGTATGCTTCTTGGTATGATTCTGTCTGTATAGCTTTGCTTTTACCATTTGTCCTAGGGTTTTGTCTGCCCGCTTTTGTTTTTTCTTTAATAGTTTTTAGCACTTCTTATCATTTGTGGATTTGTTTTTTTCCTTTGGTTGCTCTCTTCTTCCTTTCTCTCTTTTTTTAATTACTTTTTTATTTTTAATAATATTTTTTATTTTAGTAACTTTATTTATTTTATTATTATTTTTTCCTTCTGTCCTTCCTTCCTCCCTCCCTCCCTTCCTTCCTTATTTTTTTCTCCCTTTTCTTCTAACCCATGTGGCTCACAGGGTCTTGGTGCTCCAGACGGATGTCAGGCCTGAACCTCTGAGTTGGGAGAGCCAAGTTCAGGACATTGGTCCACCAGAGAAATCCCGGCCTCACGTAATATCAAACAGTGAAAGCTCTCCCAGAGATCTCCATCTCAATGCTAAGACCCAACTCCCCTCAACGACCAGTATGCTACAGGGCTGGACACCCTATACCAAACAACTAGCAAGACAGGAACACAACCCCATCCATTAGCAGAGAGGCTGCTTAAAATCATAATAAGGTCAGAAACCCCAAATCACACCACCAGACGTGGTCCTGCCCACCAGAAAGACAAGATCCAGCCTCATCCATCAGAACACAGACACTAGTCCCCTCCACCAGGAAGGCTACACAACCACTGAAACAACCATACCCACTGGGGGCAGATACCAAAAACAATGGAAACTACGAACCTGCAGCCTGCAAAACGGAAACCCCAAACACAGTAAGTCAAGCAAAATGAGAAGACAGAGAAATACACAGCAGATGAAGGAGCAAGGTAAAAACCTACCAGACCAAACAAATGAAGAGGAAATAGGCAGTCTACCTGAAAAAGAATTCAGAATAATGATAGTAAAGATGATCCAAAATCTTGGAAAGAGAATGGAGAAAATACAAGAAACGGTTAACAAGGACCTAGAAGAATTAAAGAGCAAACAAACAGTGATGAACAACATAATAAATGAAATTTAAAATTCTGTAGAAGGAATCAATAGCAGAATAACTGAGGTAGAAGAACGGATAAGTGACCTGGAAGATAATATAGTAAAAATAACTACCACAGAGCAGAATAAAGAAAAAAGAATGAAAAGAATTGAGGACAGTCTCAGAGACCTCTGGGACAACATTAAACACACCAACATTCAACTTATAGGGGTCCCAGAAGAAGAGAAAAAATAAGGGACAGAGAAAATATTTGAAGAGATTATAGTTGAAAACTTCCCTAATATGGGAAAGGAAATAGTCAAGCAAGTCCAGGAAGCACAGAGTCCCATAAAGGATAAAACCAAGGAGAAGCACGCCACGAAACATATTTATCAAACTATCAAAAATTAAACACAAAGAAAAAATATTAAAAGCAGCAAAGGAAAAGCAACAAATAACATACAAGGGAATCTCCATAAGGTTAGCAGCTGATCTTTCAGCAGAAACTATACAGGCCAGAAGGGAGTGGCAGGACATAATTAAAGTGATGAAAGGGAAAAATCTACAACCAAGATTACTCTACCCAGCAAGGATCTCATTCAGCTTTGACAGAGAAATTTAAACCTTTATAGACAAGCAAAAGCTAAGAGAATTCGGCACCACCAAACCAGCTTTACAACAAATGCTAAAGGAACTTCTCTTGGCAGGAAACACAAGAGAAGGAAAAGACCAACAATAACAAATCCAAAACAAGAAAATGGGAATAGGAACATATCGATATTTACCTTAAATGTAAATGGGTTAAATGCTCCAACCAAAAGACATAGTTTGGCTGAATGGATACAAAAACAAGAGCCATATATATGCTGTCTACAAGAGACCTACTTCAGATGTAGGGACACATACAGACTGAAAGTGAGGGGATGGAAAAAGATATTCCATGCAAATGGAAATCAAAAGAAAGCTGGAGTAGCAATTCTCATATAAGACAAAACAGACTTTTAAAATAAAGACTACTACAACAAACAAAGAAGGACACTACATAATGATCAAGGGATCAATCCAAGAGGAAGATATAATAATTGTAACTATTTATGCACCCAACATAGGTGCACCTCAACACAAAAGGCAAATGCTAACAGCCATAAAAGGGGAAATTGACAGTAACACAATAATAGTAGGGGACTTTAAACAATGGACAGATCATCCAAAATGAAAATAAATAAGGAAACACAAGCTTTAAATGATACATTAAACAAGATGGACTTAACTGATATTTATAGGACATTCCATCCAAACACAACAGACTACACTTTCTTCTCAAGTGCTCATGGAGCATTCTCCAGGATAGATCATATCTTGGGTCACAAATCAAGCCTTGGTAAATTTCAAAAAACTGAAATCGTATCAAGTATCTTTTCTGATCACAATGCTATGAAACTAGATATCAATTACAAGAAAGAAAACTGTAAAAAATACAAACACATGGAGGCTAAACAATACACTACTAAATAACCAAGAGATCACTGAAGAAATCAAAGAGGAAATCATAAAATACCTAGAAAGAAATGACAATGAAAACACGATGGCCCAAAACATATGGGTGAAGCAAAAGTAGTTTAAGAGGGAAGTTTAATGCAATACAATCCTACCTAAAGAAACAAGAAACATCTCAAATAAACAACCTAACCTTACACCTAAAGCAATTTAGAGAGAGAACAAAAAAATCAAAATCCCAAAGTTAGCAGAAGGAAAGAAATCATAAAGATCAGATCAGAAATAAACAAAAAAGAAATGAAGAAAATGATAGCAAAGATCAATAAAACTAAAAGCTGGTTCTCTGAGAAGATAAATAAACTTGATAAACCATTAGCCAGACTCATCAAGAAAAAAAGGGAGAAGACTCAAATCAACAGAATTAAAGATGAAAAGGAGAAGTAACAACTGACACCATGGAAATACAAAGGATCATGAGAGATTACTACAAGCAACTATATGCCAATAAAATGGACAACCTGGAAGAAATGGACACATTCTTAGAAAAGTACAACCTTCCGAGACTGAACAAGGAAGAAACAGGAAATATAAACAGACCAATCACAAGCACTGAAATTGAAACCGTGATCAAAAATATTCCAACAGGGGCTTCCCTAGTGGCACAGTGGTTGGGAATCTGTCTGCCAATGGAGGGGACACGGGTTTGAGCCCTGGTCTGGGAAGATCCCACATGCCGTAGAGCAACTAAGCGCATGAGCCACAGCTACTGAGCCTGCGCGTCTGGAGCCTGTACTCCACAACGAGAGAGGCCGCAACAGTGAGAGGCCCGTGCACCGTGATGAAGAGTGGCCCCCGCTCGCCGCAACTGGAGAAAGCCCTCGCACAGAAACAAAGACCCAACACTGCCAAAATAAATAAATAAATAAATTTATATAAGAAAAAATATTCCAACAAACAGAAGCCCAGGATCAGATGGTTTCACAAAATTCTATCATTAAGACAAGAGCTAACACCTATCCTTCTCAAACTCTTCCAAAATATAGCAGAGGGAGGAACACTCCCAAACTCATTGTATTAGGACACCGTCATCAACCCAGATACCAAAACCAGACAAAGATGTCACACAAAAAGAAAACTACAGGCCAATAACACTGACGAACATTGATGCAAAAATCCTCAACAAAATACTATCAAACAGAATCCAACAGCACATTAAAAAGATCATACACCATGAACAAGTGGGGTTTATCCCAGGCATGCAAGGATTCTTCAATAAAGGCAAATCAATCAATGTGATAAACTATACTAACAAATTGAAGGAGAAAAACCATATGATCATCTCAAGAGATGAAGAAAAAGCTTTTGACAAAATTCAACACTCATTTATGATTAAAAACTCTCCAGAAAGTAGGCATAAAAGGAACTTACCTTAACATAATAAAGGCCATATATGACCAAAACAGAGCCAACATCATTATCAATGGTGAAAAACTGAAACCATTTCTACTAAGATCAGGGACAAGAAAAGGTTGCACACTCTCACCACTACTATTCAACTTAGTTTTGGAAGTTTTAGCCACAGCAATCAGAGATGAAAAAGAAATAAAAGGAATCCAAATTGGAAAAGAAGAAGTAAAACTGTCACTGTTTGCAGATGACATGATACTATACATAGAGAATCCTAAAGATGCAGAAAACTATTAGAGCTAATCAAAGAATTTGGTAAAGTAGCAGGATACATAATTAATGCACAGAAATCTCTTGCATTCTTATATGCTAATGATGAAAAATCTGAAAGAGAAATCAAGGAAACACTCCCATCTACCACTGCAACAAAAAGAATAAAATACCTAGGAATAAACCTACCTAAAGAGACAAAAGACCTGTATGCAGAAAACTGTAAGACACTGATGAAAGAAATTAAAGATGATAGAAACAGATGGAGAGATATACCATGTTCTTGGACTGGAAGAATAAACATTGTGAAAATGACTATACTACCCAAAGCAATCTACAGATTCAACTCAATCCACAGATTCAACACAATCCCTATCAAACTACTAATGGCATTTTTCACAGAACTAGAACAAAAAATTTCACATCCTGTATGGAAAAACAGAAGACCCCAAATAGCCAAAGCAATCTTGAGAAAGAAAAATGGAGCTGGAGGAATCAGCAGCACTCCGTGACTTCAGACTGTACTACAAAGCTACAGTAATCAAGACAGTATGGTACTGGCACAAAAACAGAAATATAGATCAATGGAATGGGACAGAAAGCCCAGAGATAAACCCACCCACATATGGTCACCTTATCTTTGATAAAGGAGGCAAGAATATACAATGGAGAAAAGACAGCCTCTTCAATAGGTGGTGCTGGGAAAACTGGACAGCTTCGTGTAAAAGAATAAAATTAGAACCCTCCCTAACACCATACACAAAAATAAACTAAAAATGGATTAAAGACCTAAATGTAAGGCCAGACACTATCAAACTCTTAGAGGAAAACATAGGCAGAACACTCTATGACATACATCACAGCAAGATCCTTTTTGACCCACCTCCTAGAGAAATGGAAATAAAAACAAAAATAAACAAATGGGACCTAATGAAACTTAAAAGCTTTTGCACAGCAAAGGAAACCATAAACAAGACAAAAAGACAACCCTCAGAATGGGAGAAAATATTTGCAAATGAAGCAACTGACAAAGGATTAATCTCCAAAATATACAAGCAGCTGATGCAGCTTAATATCCAAAAAACAACCAACCCAATCCAAAAATGGGCAGAAGACCTAAACAGACATTTCTCCAAAGAAGATTTACAGATTGCCAACACACACATGAAAGGATGCTCAACATCATTAATCATTAGAGAAATGCAAATCAAAACTACAATGAGGTATTACCTCACACCAGTCAGAATGTCCATCATCAAAAAATCTACAAACAATAAATGTTGGAGAGGGTGTGGAGAAAAGGGAACCCTCTTGCACTGTTGGCAGGAATGTAAATTGATACAGCCACTATGGAGAACAGTATGGACGTTCCTCAAAAAACTAAAAATAGAACTACCATACGACCTAGCAATCCCACTACTGGGCATATACCCTGAGAAAACCATAATTCAAACAGAGTCACGTACCACAATGTTCACTGCAGTCTATTTACAATAGCCAGGACATGGAAGCAACCTAGGTGTCCATTGACAGATGAATGGATAAAGAAGATGTGGCACATATATACAATGGAATATTACTCAGACATAAAAAGAAATGAAACTGAGTTGTAGTGAGGTGGATGGATCTGGAGTCTCTCATACAGAGTGAAGTAAGTCAGAAGGAGAAAAACAAATACCATATTCTAACACATATATATGGAATCCAAGGGAAAAAAAAGGTTCTGAGGAACCTAGGGGCAGGACAGGAATAAAGTCGCAGACGTAGAGAATGGACTTGAGGACATGGGGAGGGGGAAGGATAAGCTGGGACAAAGAGAGAGTCGCATGGCCTTATATGCACTACCAAATATAAAACAGCTAGTGGGAAGCAGCCGCATAGCACAGGGAGATCAGCTCCGTGCTTTGTGACTACCTGGGGGGGTGGGATAGGGAGGGTGGGAGGGAGGCTCAAGAGGAAAGGGACATGGGGATATATGTATACATATAGCTGATTCACTTTGTTATACAGCAGAAACTAGCACAGCAGTGTAAAGCAGTTATACTCCAATAAAGATGTTTAAAAAAAAAACCAACTATACTTCATAAAATTAGGGAAAAAAAAAGGCAAACTTCGAAAAAAATATGTAGTCTCCAATGTGATGTTATTTGGATGTGGAGCCTCTGGGAGGTAACTGGGTTGTGAGGGCAGACTCATGAATGGGATTAAGGTCTTATACAAAGAGGTCAGAGAGCTGATGTACTCTCTTTCTACCCTGTGCGGTCACAATGAAAAGTTGGCAGTTTGCAACCTGGAGGAGGACCCTCACCAGAACCCTACCATACCACTGGCCCCCTGATCTCAGACATACAACTATGGGAAATAAATTTCTGTTTATAAGCCTCCAGTCTATGGGAATCTGTTACAGCAGCCTGAACTAATACACTGTACTTAACATCCTGATATTCTTGTATGACTTTCACTAAGTACTTCGATTTGGTCAAGAAATGGCATTAGTCAAGCTATAAACTCTAAGCAGAGGATATTCTATCACTCAGAGTAAATCTGAAAAGGATAGTTACTTTCTGGCTATTAACACCATAATATCTTCATTTTAAAAAATGAAAGAGCTATGAAATCTTTTATTTAAAAATGTACACCGAATACCAGGTTCACCTGGGTCTCCTGAGCAATAGAATCAAAGACATTTCAATTTTTCTTTACATTTCTGTCTCATGCCCTATTCAGACATAGGACCAGCTTAAACATTGTCCAAGACTAAAGAATTTAACTGTTCATATCCCTAATATTCATACTTAGAAGACTTTTTTACCCGAGGAGAATAGAAACCAGAATGTATAGCATAAATCCCTGGGTGTACAGACTTGCACTTTCTCCTGGAGCACAGTAATTCCTTTTCTATACTTTTCCTGGAGTCATCATATTACAATTTGGTATACTGTCAACCCTGACTCATCCGCAAAACAAGCAAGCAACCTGAAATGTTCAAGAAACATGGAATAGCATCAGCACTAATTTCCCAATGGAGAAAATAAATGTAAGGATACACTAGGTCTCACACCAGCCCTAATTTTGAGTAGGTAGCAGCTCCTCAAACTTTGTTCTTCCATTTTATGTACTCTACAACCCTCTAAGCACTCACGATGTATGTGCAAGGGACCATGGTGGACATAAGGGGAAAGAAACACCAAGATGGATCACAGAAAGATCCTACCCTAAGAAATTTCCCAGTCTAGAAAGTGAGCTAAAACACAAACAAACCTATCTTTATATTATAAACTATACACACAATAACAAACATCTGGAACACTTTTCCAAGAGTAGATGTATTTGTAGCAGTAAAACCAAACTAGCTCATGTTAGGGTAAAATCAAGTATTTCCACCACGGTCGCCCACTGTTAACCACTAGAGCAGACTGTGTCGTTAAGACCACAGCTCTGAAGTCAGACAGCAAGATGCAGCTCCAGCTCAAGAGCCAATTAGCTAAAGTCCTTGGACAAGTTTCTCAACCTCTTTAAGCCTCATTTTATTCCTCTGTAAAGTAGGGATTATTAGAGTACCTCTCTCGTGATATTAAGATTGAGATACTGCAAATAGAGTGCTTATTAGCATGTTGTTTGACCCAAATTATCACTCAGTTTTCTAGGTGAAATTTGGGGTAGGAATAGACAACCACAGGCTTCCTGGAAACTGAAGAGAATACAACAGAGAAGGAAGAGGAAACAGGCAACAGGCAGAGTAGGAAAACTTCGAACTCCTATACTCTTCATAGCTCATTTCAATATACACTAGACCAGTATGTCTTTACCTTGGCTGAAAAGCCCCCTCTATTTTGGAGCCTATCTGGGACTTGCTCTAGAGCCCCTGAATCAGAATCTGAGGTGAGCTTCAAGCATCTATATTAGTAAGCCTCAAAGGTGAGTATCATGCATACCTAAGTCTGAGAATGACTGTGGAAGACAAAATATTTTGTAAGTGCTTCAGTATTTGTTTTAGTCATAATTCAGCTAAGATCTGATGCTTTACTTTAAGGCTAACAGAGCTTCCAGGCTTCAAAATTTCAGGATCACTGTCCAAAGTTCTATCCAGAAGTCTTCCTAACAGGGTTCTCACTGATCCATCAGTACCCCACCCCAGGCTTCCATTCACTGTGATGGAAAGGAGAGCATCACACAGAGATGCCCTCACTCTTCCATTCAGATGTTCTGGCAAACCCATATATCCTCTTGTTTCCACATCCGTCTCATCTCACTTACCTGCATCACCAGTGAATCCTTAACTAATTTATCCAAGATGATGTTGCCACATTGCTTTCAAATATATTTATAGTCAACTCTGAGTATTAAAAAACTTTGTGTAATAGACATATGTCAATTCCAATGTTTGTGGTGTCCTAGTAGATACTGCCTAGGTTTCCAAAAGATTTTAAAACATTAATTATTTTTAAAAGTTTGAGGAAATAAGAAAGCCATCAATAATTCATATTATTACAATTATTTTAATCTTCAAGAAGGGAAGAGAGAAGAAAGTCTTGCATTTTGCTTGAAATTTTTGTGTGTTCAATTCAAATCATGATACTTCAGGAGACTATAGTATCATTTAAAATATGAGAGATAAAATATTTACAGAAAACAGAAAATTTTCATTAAAATTACTAAATTAATTTTTAGTTTACCATGCTCATACCTCTCCAATTATATGAAAATTTTTATTGGAAGGGGTTGTGATTAAAGAAGAACTACCCACCTGACTTAGTAATAGATCCAAGCTGGCTGATCAAGCAACTGCCATCTAGTCAATCAACTGCCATTGGAAAGGCTGTTCTAAGAATACCTTCACATAAGTACCTAAATCTCATCAAAATGTAATGACTTCTAATTTTATTTATTTTATTTATGTTAGCTAGCAGAAAACAAACTTTCACTGCACATTTTAGATTCCTACTTGTAATACAATTACCAAACCTCTCCAAGATTCCCAAATAATTTTCCTGACACAAAGTAACATATCCTGATTCTATACCACTTTACTGAGTTGTCACTCTAGCCTTGTACATTAGAGCAATCTCTAGCAGCCTTTAAAATAAAGCTAAGTCCATCCACCTGCTTTCGCTCAGTACACTAGCAGTGAAATATACAAAAACATGTATTTTTTTATTTACACAAAGTAAATGGCCGCAGTACAGAAAACCAAGCAGGTGGTTGGCTACCCACCAACTGTGAGACTATTTACTCTTCCGTAAAATAGGGACAACACAGAATTCCCTGCCTCACAGGTTACTGTGATATTTAAATTAGAAAAGCATACTATGAACCATAAAGCAGTATGACTATTAAATATGTACACACATAAATACTTTTCTATCAAAACTATATTTGAAGGCGAAAGTACAGACACTATAAAAATAGTGAAACAATCCTTTCATTTGAGTTGCTGTTTCTGAAGTGTCAGGCATTCAACTGGAGCCAAGATTTTCTAAGAAGCCAGTCTTTCCTAAAGATGTAAGTCACTGGGCACCAGATTGTACCCATGAATCTCCTTCTCACATTTGCACAGGCAGATTATCCCACAAAAGCCTTAACAAGTTAAGAGCAACAAACAAGGAGTAAACACTCAAGGACAAATTCCTGAGAAAACACAGTGTTCTGGGCATAGTGTTTGGGGACAAGCCATACCCAGGTTTGCATGGTAAAGATACAGAGAAAAGGAATGCGACAGGTTCCTTCCACACACAGCAGCCACTGCCACCCCAACTTCTACAAAGCTAGTGGTTTAGGTGACTCTGATCAACACAGCAGGCTCAGGATCCCATCGTACATTCGACTTGGCTCGGGATCACCCAACTGAATTTGCTAACACAGTGACTCCAGAAGAATCACCCATTAAAAACAATCCAAATACAGACTCTAAATGTGCAGAAAGCCTTTTGTGTTCTCCGCTGGAGCTTAGAGTATCTAACAGCTGCAACTGTGACTGTTCTAGCTAATTGCTCTCAGCAACAAAAATAAACAATCACTCCAGGAAGAAGACTGTAACCCGCCAAATATTAATGAATTTTTTAACAGTGGAAATCTCAAATCTTGGTTTAAAAGCCTTGCTACCAGTAAAAAAAAAAAAAAGTCTCAAAGAACAAACACAGGGTTGAGGAGGCCCAGAAAGAAAAGTCCTTATTTTGTATTTAATCCTCCCCTGTCCCCTTCCTCCCCCCAAAAAAAGAAAAAAGGAAAGTGCCTTGTGTCTGGAAGAATTTAAGCAATCTGAGTTAAAATTTATTTTAACTCATAACTTTTTAACATATGGGGGAAAAGAGTCGCACTGATTGGAGCTATTTTTAAAGTGCAGCTCTACTGTAAAAATAGACATTTACTCATAAGGATGCTTGAATAGAGAACAAGCCCAATCTACGTCTCATTGTTAAGAAAGGGGTGAAAAAAGACTGTCGTATTTTCTGGAGAGCCGTTTATGGTCCGCCTGTGATGTCACGGCAGCATCCAGGTGCACTCTAACGAGCGTCTTTCAGTCTCCTCCATCCTTTTACAAGTGCTCTCCTACCATCAGCTTTTTCTCCCAGAACATGCAATAAGGAGCCAGTATTTACGCAGAACCTCGCTGGAAAGAAGATCACGGCAATCAGAGACCCATGGAAAGAGGAAAATTTACTCACCCACACTTGGGTTCATCGTTCTCCTCTCCTCAGAGCCCCTATTCAGGAAGGGAGCATTTCCTTTTTCTAAGGAAAAAAAGGATAGAAGCAGTTGACTTATCAGTATGGTAGGGTATTTGTGTGTCCCCTGTCCAGACGGAGAAGTAGCTTCACACTTCTCCCTTCCCATTCAGGCCCCTGATGCTTAGCTGAAGTTTGCAACCAAACTGCCCACCTTAGACAGTGGCAAGTGGGCATTTAGGCACATCCCCACACTGAGACTTGGAGATATTGCCGCAGTTTCTATACTTCAATTGGTCTTCAGTCTTTATTAAAACCTATAGGAATGGAGTTGTAATGGGAAACCATGTAGAATTCCTGATTTCTATACCTCCCTGACATGTGAGCAGCAATCAATACAAACAAAACTAGTTAACAGCTTTCATGTGCCTTATCTTAAACCAAAATCAAAATGCATTATTTTACGTCTGTTAAAAAATTTCTCCATATACTCAGGAACAAAATCAAAAAGAAGGAAAACAGCTTTATCAAGAAAAAAACAAATTTGAATGTTTAAAATCTTTATGAAGAAGGTGAGATATATAATCACAGCTTCAAGCAAAAAAGTGTCAGAGGAAAAAAGGTATCTTTTTCAGGAAAGGATTGAGTAATTTTTGACTTGTTACTTTTTGTACTGTATAAATTTTCTACAGTGACCATATTTTTACTGCTTAAAATTATCCACAGGGATGTAAATTATACTGAGTGTACCACAATAAAATACTACATGCACTTACCTATATTCAGTTTCTAGATACCCTACATATCCTGCAGGAATCAAGAAATCTCATCCCACAAAAGGACACAGTTTATGAAAGTTAATTCAGTGTGTGTTTTGGTACTTGAATGATAGCAAAGGGCAGAGTTCCGAGAGTTAGGAGAACTGGGTTCAAGTGCCAGGTCTCGTGTTAGCAAAAGAACCTTGGAGAACCTTAACTTCTCTGGGCCTGACTCACATCTGAAGAATTAGGGTGCTAAAAGATGCCTGAGGTGTCTTCCAGCTCAAAGCCAGAGCAAAAATAGACACAAATTAAATCTTCAGCCCTGAAACAGCAAAGCAACTGGTATAGAGTAGATGCTTAATATACATTTAATGAAAGAGTTAACAGAAGGGAAGTTTTTAAAAAAATAATGGATTTAAAAGAGAGCTTCCCAACCTGTGTGCCATGGCATGCTGCCTTATCATAGAAGGATTATGGGTGTGTAGAGATATTGATCTCCTCAGAACTGGAGCCAAGAACATGAAAAAGTTTGAGAAGCACAACTTAATATTACCATCACACCAAAAAACAAATCATCTGTATTAGGATAAGTTTCAGAAAAACTTCTAAGAAGTTCTCACCACCCCTCACTTAGGAAACACAGAATGTATGCCTTATCATTTGGTACTCAGGCCATTTAATCCTAAAACAGAAAACATGAGGAGCAATTTACTTGAAGAAGCAAAGAGGCTTTCCTTACGTGATGTACAGGTGTAAAACAGGTACTTCTTAAAGAGTAAGTTCTGAAAAGCAGAATCCTCTCAACATATACTTGAGTTCAAATGGAGAACACACAGAAGCAGCCATTCTCAAGAGATGAAATTCTGCTAAACATATTTAAGTAATACGGTAACAACTGCAATTTCTGCTTCCACATATACAGCAATAGCTACTTATCCTTTTGGATAAGTACTCAGGGATTTTTTGGTGTGAGAATCTGCATTATTTCTTGTAATTCTTACTACTTGCAACTTCACAAAAGCTACGTTTTGATAAAGGAAAAGACCTAGAACATGCCTGTAAACATATAAGGGTTTACTTTCAACACGGTGCTCAACATGGTACTTCCGGGTCTGAGAACTAAAAGCTGTGCATCTTCTGGATGTCTGCTCACCTGCATTTGTGCATTGTAGCTTCCCTCCCCCCACTCTCATGGCAGCTGCCACACCTTTGTCACAATCCAGCCCAATCCAGAGAACAAAGCTACTTCGCCAGCTGTGCTTCATTCCACAGGGTGGGTCACCCTGAAGATGGCTGCCAGTTTCTTCACATCTGCAAGGAGGTCCACAGTAGGGTTGGCTGCTTCCGAAACTGGACAAGGAGGATTCTCGGAAGGAGTGCACAATAAAAATCAGAGTTAAGAGATAGCACTGGGCTATAGACAATCTGTAGGTCAAAAGAGCCCTTCAGGACAAACAAACAAACGCCTTCCCCTGAAGGGCTATTTAAATGGGCTGCCTTTCCTGTGGTTCTTCACTGAAATGCAAGGTATGGCTATTAACCGAGTTTCCCAAACAACAACAGAAAGGTAAGAAACTGTCAAACTAAAACCTAATCTTGGAAATATCTGAGAAATATTTCGATTTTATAAGTTTCCCCTCACCTTCCATGCAGGTGATACCTGAGCGATAGGTAAGAAAAGCATGAAATGTAAATCCAACATTTAAGAGTGAACCAGGTACCATGGCACTAGAAATAGCATAACCACTAAAGAAGGATCACTTTATCATCTTAAATTATTGAGTTTGAAAAGTATACATTGTGAGAAAGAGACTGATCCACTATTCTCTTACTAGGGAGATCTAGTTTCGTTTGGTCTTTTTGCATACACTGAACAACATGCCCCAAATATAAATGACTTCTTTTAAAAGAAGTCAATGTCCTTACCAGCAAGTTCTCTGCAACTCCAAAAATCACATATAATCTATCATAGCAAATATATTTTTTAACATCTTTATTGGAGTATAACTGTTTTACAATGGTGTCTTAGTTTCTGCTTTACAACAAAGTGAAATCAGTTATACCATAGCAAATATTTTTAGTGTTACAATAGAAATGAGCAAGGTAACAAGAACAAAATTTCAATGTTTAGATACTTTGTATTTCATTATGGATTCAATTTTCTGACTAATCTGAGATTTAACTAGTTATGAACACAAAAATGTTTAATGAGCTCATAGGTCCGTATTGAATATGACTTAATAGCCCAGAAACTGTTACAAGTAGACAGAAGCTTACCTACATGTCTTTGATCAGTGTTCTCTTCGTGGATTCCCTCCCCCAATCTCTTTCAAATCCTACCTACTCTTAGTGATGCAGCTCAACTGCTACCACTTTTGTGTGGCTGCCCATTCCCACCCCACTAACTATCCTTAGCCAATACACACACACACACACACACACACACACACACACAGAGACATGTATGAGTCACTCCCATCTTCCTTTTCTTTTTAATGTACTCTGTTCACAGCATTCTTGTCTTTCTTTGTATTGTATAGTTCCTTGTGGATGTGGACAAATCTTCTGGAGAATAAGACAGGCTATGTTAAGGACAGAGAGGCATATGTCTTCCAAACAGGGGTTCATGCTTGACTGCTATAAGGTATTTGAAAACGTAACATCCATGAGTATTTCTGGGGGTTAGTATCTATTACATCTTTATCTACATCTTTAGTTTTTTATGCTAATAGTAGTATTAATAATGAGTTTGAGACCCTAAGAGTGTGACATGTTTTCATTCAAAGAATAAAGCTAGTCAGCATACTTTTAATATTCAGGATATTTTACCATGAGTGCTTTGCAAATTGTCACTCCATATATTATATGTTTAGAGAGAGCAAGACCATCCAGCCGATTCCTCCATCAACCTATCTATTCACATAGGCAATGTCTTTATTGTGTATAATAACGTTTATTTTGCTTCAGAAAGGATACGGACAACTTAATGAACAGGAGAGCATCTCAAGATTGACTAAACTAAATGATACTGATGTCGGATTGAAAATTACACAAATGAGGGACTTCCCTGGCAGTCCAGAGGTTAAGACTCCACGCTTCCACTGGAGGGGGCGCAGGTTCAATCCCTGGTCAGGGCAACTAAGATCCCACATGCCCAAGAGGCGTGGTCAAAAAAAAGAAAGAAAGAAAAGAAAATTACACAAATGAGCTAATAATCAATCCAAGAAAGGAAAAGCAGAATCTATAAGAAGAACAGAGAAGGTTCGCTCTTACGAGTCGTAAAGGGATTTGTAACAACTACAGCAAGTTAGCTGGACACCTGCTTCCAGGTGGCATGGCAGGATGGCTTGTCTGTTCTCACTTCTAAGTAAGTTTCCAAGAAGGGAAGAGCCACATCTTGCTCATTTTTACAGACCCAGGACACAGCATAGATAACCAATAAACCTGTGCTGAATAACCAAAAAATACTTCTGTTTATTTCTATGAACGAGAACACTGGAAAGGTTCATTTCAGTAACCCCATGTCAACAGGCTACCTGTATTAATGTGTAGATGTTTTAGTCCTTCCAACTTGAAGGGAACTGAGCCCACTTTTGAAAATTTTCAGAGAAAGAAAACAAACAACAGTAGAGAAAAAAATGAACCACTTGCTGAAATAACTGAGGCTACAAATGCTCTTCAAACAATAATCAATTGTTATGATTCTAGCAATATTTTTGTTTTCTTCCACTGTTTGAGGATCCAATATGGTAATACAGGCATAAAGGATCAAAACCACTGCCTCTTTTTTTGTGTGTGTGTATTTTCTACCTACACGGTATACACATACTGTTCTGGAAGTATATTAAAATGTCAACATACTTCTTACTAAAGTATATGCATTTTCTTATTTCTAGGTACCCCTTTGAGTGGGAAATTACAAGTTTCCACTACATTTTTTTGATTATCGCATAAAATAAGGCTAGGACACTTGCAATCTGTTTATTTCTAAAAAAGCATTAAGGTTAAATTGCTAACACCTTTCCTCAAATCAGATTATAATAATGTAAAATGATGTTAAGATTCAAAATTTATACTGGCTAATCTAACACTGAATTGTGATAACCTGGATGATTTGCAAGCATAAGGTGAGAAGGAATTCTGAGGAAAAAAACTTTTTTCCTCAAGCACACCAATAGTGTCACAACCTTTACTGCGAATTTTTCTCTTATCTGCTCAAATATAAAAGAAATGCTGACATGCAAACCAGTCAAAATACTGATAAGCATACAAGAGGAGAGAGGTGAGAGGAGGATGTTCCAAAATCATAAAATTAGAGTATTGAATTCCTATAATAAAAAAGGGAGTATGGAGATTTGAGATTAATTGCATGTTGGAAGAAAAGGAATTGTCTTGTCACTCAGCTGAGCTCTTGACTACTAAACTGTGAATTCAGGACAATTACTTTTAGAATGGTTTTTTACCAAAAAAGCTGACAGATACAATCAAATTAAAAGAAGCCATTTAGTATACTTTGTTTAAAAAAAAAGAAAAAAAGCACTTCATTATCGTATCAAGTCTTCTTAAGTTCTACAGAAGTAGAACCTTTGTATAAAAGATGAGCAAGAAATAATTTCCTTCCTCCACAGATCTGTTAAGGATGCTTACCAGGGTTAAATATATATGTGAAACACAGCATTGGCAGAGTTCATGATTTGTACACGTGTACTACATACATCAACCCTAACCTAATGGAAACTGCGTTTCTGATTTTAGAGGAGTCTCTTGATAATCTGGCATTGGCAACAAAAGTTACACTCAACAACAGTTGATTCTATGGGTGAATTAAATCTTGCCAGTGGCAGCAAAGTAAGTTACCTTCCCTTCTATTTGGTTTTTCTTTAGCTCAAGTAAATGTGTGAGGACAATTTCCATTTGTTTAAAAAAAAAAAAAGTTAATGGTTATTCAATCAGAAGTATAGAATGATGTCAGCATCCAATTACCCAACTGTACAACTAGCCAATGAAAGCACGTATCCCTGTAAAAATTACCCATCAAGTTAATGTTTGAAAGCTAACTTATCAGAAGGTGTCATTCAAAAAAAATTTTTTGTACATTCTACTTCAATTAACATGCCTTTTGGAATACTTTAGATAACACTGCTTTCAACTAAAGCTCTGAGGGAACCTCTTAACTCGAGAGCAAGTTTATTAGACTGAGCACAGGAGCCCCCAAAAATGTATAAAGACCTACTCACCACACTGTTCTTTCCCTTCAACTTTGTTTATTGATGTACTGAACATGAAAAAGTACAAAGAATCCAAACACAAAAGAAAACATGTACAGCCTCTTAAATACTCAACAGAATATATTTTCTATTCCAACAGATGTGAATTAAGTCATACTGTACAACTTCAAATAAATACCAGCCTTACATTTTATTAAGTGCTCTGATAAACACTGTAAAGTGAAGCACAATTTGCATGCCCTCTCATCAATGCCTTGGTTTGCTACAGTAGTATAGGAAAGAAGCATGTAGCTGCTGTTTTCCCGTGAGGGAAACCTTATTTTTTTTTTAAATATATACATGTATTTTGTTTTTTAGTTTTTTTTTTTTAATGCAGGTTAACTCTGACAATCTAAATGCACCTAAGGATATGAGAAAGTGCTAAGCCAATTGATTTCTGAATAGCATTGAGTGGGTCAGCATGAAAACTCGCTTATTCACTTTAGCACGCGCCTCACAGTATATGTACTGTACTATACTGAAAATTTTTATAACTACAATTTTAAATAATAAAAATAAAACTCAACGCAACCGCAAAGATAATGTACAACTATGTTATGCATAGCACATTGCCTGTTCTAAGGGGAAGCATGTGAGCATCTCAGTTTATACAAAAAGCAGGACGTAACTATATAGTTCTCAGTGCATCCTGATGAAGGCATTTTTGCCTTCAGCTTTTTTGAAAATTTATTATAAGCTAGATGCTAATCAGAAAATATTTTGTATTTTTTAAAATTTCTTTCATACATGGTAAAGACTTATTTTATTATTTCCCCAAATAGTGGTTTAAGCATCATACAAAGTTAAATTTCAATAGCATACAGATATTTATGATTTTTGTATGAAAAATGTAAGGAAATTTGTTCAAAACCTATGGTTATACTCATTTCTTTTTACCACAAACATATTTATAAACGAAAATGTAGCATCACCATAAACAGCTGAAGCTAGACTATCTACAGACAAAATTAGCAACAAATCTGATGCACTGTAAATTCAAGTCCTCAGGACAACAAAAGTGATTAAGCAAGACCTCAAGTAACAATGTTAATGCCATTTACAAAGGAAAAAACTGATACAAAAACATTCAAAACCTGAACATCACTTGGCATGTAAGGAAAAAAAAAAATCAAATTAGCTGAAAGGTTCATAACACAAGGTCTTATTTACATTACACAAAGCTCAGGTGTTAGCCTTGAACATAACTTTCAAAATACCTTCAAATATATCCAACTCAGATCACTTTTGCCGATCTGCTGCAGTACAAATCATGTGCAACATCTTTTTTCCTTAAGACAAAACAATTCTTCAAACAATACTGCAAGTACATCACTAAACACCATGAGCTCTATTCTGAAGGGATTTCTTTAGGAAGAACAGATTTTTTTTCCCCCATCTCTTGGTAATTTAAATTTCTTGCCTGCTCTTATATATTCTTTTGTAAATTTTTTTTATTTGTTTCAAAATCACAAATCAATGTGAGCCACCTATCACATAATAACCAGGATGATCAGACGCTCCACTGGTGATTACAAAAACGAAACCAGCAGTGTTTCCCCCATTGATTCTACTCCTTTCATACAAAGATCTCAAAAGTATTTTCTACATCATAAATCTTTCTAAATTTTCCAACCACTGCAAATTTCCTGGTAAATTTTAAAAGCTCACTAGGTGTCATATGAAGAGATTTCTCAAAGTATTCAAGTCAAAATATTTGTTCCAGGACCAGTAAAAAGTTTCTCCAAATTTTCTTTTTTATAAAAATAGATGCTTTTTTTAAACCCACATCAAAGAGGCTCTTATCTCTTTGGCAAGGTACTGCTTTACGAAAAGTTCTCCAGTATTCTTACAATAAGCGTTTATAATGTAGCCCCCCTTCCCCAACCCAAATCATAATTACAAAATAAATACTGTTTTTAACTTCATAAATAAAAATGTAAACTTCAAAATACTTTTCTCAGACATAACAGCAATGCTTTAAATGTAAACCAAACACAAAGCTAATCAGAAAAAGAAAAAAAAGGGGGGGGGGAAAGACACAACCAACTAAAGAATTACAACACAAAGCCTCAATATTTACTCACAGGTTCAAGGCAGTTATGTAAAAAGAAAAGAAATGTCTTCCCTTAGCTGAAACACTTTAAAAGGTCCACCTTCTTCAAAGAAGGCAATAGAATGCAATGTGACAGGTAAAAACCCTGTACCTCTTGTCCATATTCAAACATAAAAGATATTTAAGAAGTTTTAATTCAAATACTAGCAATAAAAAATCTCACATATTTCTTAGGATGCTAAGTAGTCATTTTATCCCCATCTCAACACTGACTTACAAAGACATTTACTAATGTATAAAGTTTCTCTTAACTTGCCTTTGTTGTATAGTTTTCATATATAAATGGACTGAGGACAAGAGCTCATTAGGCTTTGTGCGTTTTGTTTGTCTTAAAGGAGACCTGCAGTACTCTGTCTCCCAGACGGTATCCATTGAGGCTAGCTATCGCCATGGCAGCCTCATCATAGTTTGTCATAGTCACAAATCCAAAACCTTTGCATTTATTGGTGTTAAAGTCACGGATGACCTTCACGTTGGTGACAGCTCCAAAAGGCCCAAACATTTGCCACAGGATACTCTCATCTGCGTCAGGAGCCAGGTTGTACACAAAAATACACCACCCTGTTCCTGGGTGCCCAGGGATATTAATTCCAGCCAAACTGGTCATTCCATCAATGGTCATTGGAGAAAACCTACTAAACAAAATAGGAGAAACACACACACACACACACACACACACACGCACACACACACGCACACGCACAAATAGAAACAGAGGTTGGTTACAGCAATGGACTTAATTCTTTCCCCTTTCCCATATCCCAAGAGTTTCGGTAACTCCCCTCCCCACAACAGATACATACAACTATTTGAGGTTTCAACCAAAGTCGGTGTGTGGCTTGCAGTGGCATGCTACAATATCATGGTATTAATAAGTTATGAAATGGCCACATATGCTGTATTGAAAAATATTACTCACAATAGCAAAGAAATAAATTTGGAACTGGCTTCATGAACTTAAGCAGGATTGGGGGCAAGAGGGACCAACACAGACAGAAACATGCTATAACGTCGCAACGCAAGAGAAAACAAATAATAGGGTTTTTAAAGGCTAGGTGGCATCCAGTGGTATAATAATATTCCTTGAGTCAACCGTGCTTCAAAAACAGCTTTTCATTAGGTTGTACATGCAAAAGAAAACCCAACACAAACTTATGAAGGGTGTGTCACTCCCCAAATCAAAGAAACTAATCAATTATGGGAAGGGATTATGATTATCATGAACCTCTATCATTACCTCTTTACTCCATAAGCCATATTGAGCAGATTGTCCAACCTGCAAAACATACATTTAGCAAACTTCAGTTTTTAATTTTCCCCCTGATGTTCAAGAAAGCTGGGCTCGTTACTGCCATCTTCCAAGGGGATGTTTATGTATTAATTGTATGTGAAGTCTCAAAACAGTGGGTCTTCTTACATTTCTGAGAGGATGGTACCCACTGCCATAAAACAGTAGCTCTTCCAATTGATACAGTTTATCTCTACAAGGGTCAGGGAAATCACTGGTGGTCATCTGAGGAAACCCTTTCAAGAGGAAATGTGGAGGCTCTGGAATACTTAACATTTGGGTTCTCACCTTTTGCAGGCAAGTTCTAAGCATTTGACATGCACCTACATGACCTTATATTATTTTAAATTTTCAGAGCTATTAGTTCCTGAGTATCATAAGGCACTCAGATTAAGGGACTTGCTCAAGGCCAAAGAGTTAGTAAATGGTGACATCGATATTCAAATTCTGCAGTTTACACAGAATTCCATAAATTTCCCTTCAACCCCCCAAATACAAAGGACTTTCATTTCTTAAAGTGGTGTTATTATAGGTAAAAAGAACCTTACAGACAACCTCAGCTAAACCTCCCATCGCTCAATGTATTCAGCTGAGGTCCACAGAATGTAAGATGACAGACTCACTGAGCAACAAAGCAAGGACTTCAGACCCCAGTCTGATGCTTATTTTGATTGTCCTACAAGAAGTATAGTCCCACCACTCAAGGTTTAAGAAGCAGGTAGAGAGAAACAAACAAACTTGACTGAGCTTCTCTTATTTTTTTTTTTTACGAAGTAGATGGCGGTGGGTGGGTACTCTTTAAAACTCTCTACCCTTTTCCTGTTTCAAAAATTAAATTGATGTTTTAAGCACTTGATTCTTCTTGCTTTATCAGTTTCAAAGAGACCATTCTGATGTTCCACATTTGTGCAATGCGTACCAATCAATGATGTGTGTTTAGAGGAGGTAGGCATAACTGAATACCTCAACTGCCACAATGTTCAAAACTCTCCAAGTAAGACCCTGAGTCAGGGGAACATTTTTTTCTTTAACAGCCATGAACCGTTAAGTTTGAAAAATGTTTCAACCTTATTGTCTAATCCGTGGCCTCAAGTGAGGCTAGAGCACACATGAGAAAGCAACTCCTCCTAGTTTTATAAAAGCCCCAAGACACCTCCTTCTGGTCTTTCAGAACTGGACAAAGAATCTTCACAGGTTCCTATTCCCAATTACCTCTGCACATCTGTGTGTTTCATAAAATTGAAAAAAAAAGAACCGAGTTGATTGTAATACAAAGTACTATAAAAAAAAAAGGAACAAATCACAATGACAAAGGAGCCTCATAAGTGTGTGGTGTGTGCCTTGTCCCTCTACCCTCTCAGGAGCAGTTCAAGTTCATTACTCATTGTACCACTAATCATGGAGCACAGACGGATTGGGTCACTACAGGTTTACAATTAGTACCTGTTTACTGAATAAAATCATTGAGGTTACTAACATTACCCTTAACTACTTAATCCAGAGTAAGAATTATCATGAGGGCAGGCTGGGGAGCCTGTTTGCACATGCAAGGGAGAGAGCACATGTATGGAAAAAGTACACAGGTGGGAGGGGGATTTTGTTTTGTGCAGAGGTAATGAGTATAGTCAAAGATGCCATACCCTTATACTCCAAAGTAGAGGCCATAAATACCAGAAATAAGGATGCAAACAAATTAGTATCAACAACAATAAAGTAATCTGATACAGATAATTTCATAGAATTGCTGAATGATCAATACAGAATGCATTTGGCATATGACACCAGTAGAACAGAATAGCATATTGAGGTCTGCTTCCAAAGTACTCAAAGGCTCAGATGCAGAGACACCAAAACAGAGTCACATCATCTCTGCCCATTAATTGTGCAGACTCTATCACCACCAGCTTAGGACACTAACCAAAAGTCCAGAGACAGAATCTCCTAAGCAAGTTTTCAGTATTTTCAAAGTAGGGTAGAAACCAAAACTGCCTCAGAAGTGGATTACATGTGTTAAAAGGAGAGAGATTTCATTTCTCACTCTCCACCCCAGGATTCTGCAGGCAAGAGACCTAGGATTTTTATACTAGGATCTCTGAGGACCCTCTCAATGAGCCTCATATTTGCCCTACCCGTGAAATCCTGTGTGACACCACGATCCTGCCCACTGATATCTTCACTCAATATTCACTTTAGAAAAAATGCAGTCCTATGGAATTCAAGCCAAGTTATCTGCCTCTCCCTCTCCCTCTTTGCTCTCCTTGCCCCTCCCTCCTCTCCCATCAACAAGGAGGAACATGGCACTAAGAAACAGGACCTAAGCAACACTGAAAACCCCCGCCTGCCCACAGTTGGAACTAGCAGTTTACCCTGCTCTCAGTGCCACACACCCACAGGAGCTGGGAGAAGGCAGTGTGTGCTCCACTAGGGCACCATGTACCCCAAGCCTTGTAGAAGTTGGAAAACTGTCAATTAGGCAGTTAGCTCAGACACAAGGACCACTATTACTCTCCAGAATTATACATTTTTTTCTGGGTCTGTCCAGAGTTCAGGGACAGCCATCTTTTGCATGTGATCATTTAATGACAGAAGCCAATTTTTAATGGAGACCACGTTAATAGCCTCCAGAATGACCTAGGAGGGGTGTGTGTGATGATATACAGCTGTATGGCAAATAAATATTAAAGTGTCTAATAAAAATTTTTTCTAATTTAAAAATAAAGTATTCTTTACTCATATTGAATAAATGCACATTGCATCCAAAGCCCTCACTCAGTTCCCATGCATCACATACTTTCCTGAGGGAAGACTGAGCAGTGCTCAAAGGGAAAGTGACAAACACCTGTTCTTTAGCATGGGCATAATCCACTTTACAAATAACACGTTAAGTGGATTTGAAGGATTAGATTAGAAAACCTAGATTTAGGGCTTCCCTGATCATCACCATCAAAGGGAGGATGACACCAGTAAGGAAAGCCCAAGTAAATAAGAAAAGGGAGAGTTGATTATCTCTCCTACTCCTAGTACAAGCTACACCATGAGGTTAGAAAAAATAATCTAACATGTCTCACATGAAGTCAGACAAGAAATTCCAAATTATCAAGATCATAATTTCATGACTCTTGCTTTAAAAGTATATTATTTACTAAGGTATTATTTAAGTAAAAAATGAGCCAGTTAGCATGATTAGCAGAACAGTGATATACTGTTTATTTCATCCTTATTTTTATTTTCTGTGTATGATTAGGGTTTATGAATTAATGAATATAATAGCACAAGCCCCCATGTGCATATAGTTTATGACTACATGCCTAGTTTCTGATTATAAGTGGGCAATATTTTGAATAGAATATTCCCATTTCAAAGTTAGATGTTTATAAGTAGAGAGTGAAAAGAAGGTATCTGCCCAGTTTCCAAGAAATTTAGCTGACTATGGGAGGGCCTACACGCAGGTAGAAGGGGAAATGTCAAAGTGAAAAATAAAAATATACAGAGAGATTACTAACGGGTAAGAAAATAAAACTCTGGGGCTTCCCTGGCAGCTCAGTGGCTGAGAGTCCGCCTGCCGATGCAGGGGACACGGGTTCGTGCCCCGGTCCGGGAAGATCCCACATGCCGTGGAGCAGCTAGGCCTGTGAGCCATGGCTGCTGAGCCTGCGCGTCTGGAGCCTGTGCTCCGCAACGGGAGAGGTCACAACAGTGAGAGGCCCGCGTACCGCAAAAAAAAAAAAAAAAAAACCTCAGAACTCTACAAATAATGGTTCTCAAAACCTCGCTAAGATCACCAACCAACGGGCTTCCCTGGTGGCGCAGTGGTTGGGAGTCCGCCTGCCGATGCAGGGATACTGGTTCGTGCCCCGGTACAGGAGGATCCCACATGCCGCGGAGTGGCTGGGCCCGTGAGCCATGGCCGCTGAGCCTGCGCGGCCGGAGCCTGTGCTCCGCAACGGGAGAGGCCACAGCAGTGAGAGGCCCACGTACCACAAAAAAAAAAAAAAAAAAAAAAATCACCAACCAAGATCTGCTTTGAAGTTAACCCACAACAAGATCATCAACTCATCTCCTTATCTAATTCCTCTAAAAAGAGAAAAATCAGGAGGATTGATACCAGTTTCTTCCCAAAGTAAATTGTGATAGTGCAACCAGCACATGCCTTAAATGAAACTCAAGTGCTGATTTAAAAGGCTCCTTTAAAAATGCATAAAGGCTTACTATAGAAGCAGGCACACAAGCCATTAGACTAGACCACATTCAATAAAATTAAGGCTGCTCCACAAGAAGAGAGATGAAAAAAATTTGGCTGAAAGTTTAATTCAGATACCATGTCCCAAGAACATACTTAAGAACATACTTACATTATCCATCCAAATAAACAAGGCCGGTCTTATTTTGAAAACTGTAGTCAATTAAATAAGCATATTAGATTAGCAGGGCTCATGTTAAAATAATTCTGTTTCTAATTATTCATATGGGTTGACTGAGCCATAAACCTCACAAGCCCACTTTTAAACTTAACTCTCATTACATGGATTTTAATTTTTTTGAACCTTAAAAGATAAGGTACATTTCATAAATATTAAAAACATCCTTGGCTATTAATATTTATAACTTGTATTCGCCAATCTCTCTCAACTCCTGAGGCACTATGACAACATAAAAACACACAGTGCAAGAGTGTCCGCAGGAAGGTGACAAACTCAAGGCTGAAAGCATTAGAACACAGATACTAGAGACAAAAGATCTAGGTAATGACTTAGGCCTGAACTATATAAGAGCAAAATACCAACAAAGCAAGCCAGTCCTTCAATTCAAGTCTTTCTGAGATGAAAGAAGATTCAACCTTAATTCAATAGAATAAGGGGAAAAAAATCAAGGTAATGACAGACCAGGTTCAAAGATATTAAAGAAAAGCAACCAAACACACAACAGGCTAAACTTAAAATCTAGGAATAAAGACTCTCAATTTCTTGTAACACTGAATCTAAACCAAACACCTTCACTGAGCTCAAAGACTAGTTCATAATTTATTATCTGAAGATGGATTATGAGAAGTGGGGTGAAGGAGACAAGAGTTAAGAATCTGAAAGTACAATAAACTTCTTCCCCATTTTGTGAAACCAAGTTTCCCTTAAAACAAACAACACTTATTCCCTTTTTCCAAAATTTCTTTTTATAGGAGATAAGGAAAGTAAGAATTGCTAAGTTAATTATATACGGAAGTAAAAGATAAAAGCACAGAATGGGCAGAAGATATTTTTTAAAATATTGAATCTGATCATCAGAACATCCTGTAAAGCTTTACCCAATTAAAAAAAAAAAAAGCATGGGGGGGGTGGCTAGATGAAGTTGAGAGCAAATAAAATAGCTACCAACAACCTAATATTTGAGTCTTCTACATGCCTTGCCATTTCAATAATCAGGCATTCTCCTGGAGATCCTATCATTTCAGTCCTCTTGTTCAATCTTTCCCAGAATTCAATATTGACTTTAAGAGCACAGTTTTACTCAGTAACTACCATAAAACAAAAACCAGAGATTAAATTGGGAAACACCAAAAATAACAATTTAAACTAATACAGCTTTCTACTAACATCAAACATCTTGTATTTTCACAGTATTAAAATCAACCAGTAAGTTTCAAAGAACTTCCCTACCTAAGCTCAAAATTCTTTTCTAGGCCCCAAAGAGCTCTGAAGTTAACTGGATAGGCTGCCTAGGAAACACCTCTAAAATTCCTTCATGCGTGTCTGTGCTAAATTTGCAAAAAAATATTACTCACTTAAGATGCCACACAGGAAACCTACAGGCAGAGCTAGGAAATGGCTTTGTGAAATTTCTTTCTCCGCAAGGGCAAGCAGCAAGCAGCCTCATGCATGTCTTCCTCCAGCCCAATCACCAACCACCACAGTCAAAAGTGGCAGTGTTTCCTTTCTACCAATGCTTTTTTTAAACCTTACAAAGTTAAAGCAGAGAGTGAAGTGAACACAAGGCTTAGTCAACTTGGTACCAAGTCATACAGTTCCAAATGGGGCCTCTGACAGTAAACCCTCTTCTCCCAAGGCAAAAGCCAGGCTAAGTAGGAAATGAACATGGTGTTTACGGAAAATTTCTTTCTCATACCTCAAGTGACATCATTTTTTTTAAAGGAGATATTTTACTAATTTTTATCTTTACTCTCTTCAGCACTCTAAAACACCTGAATGAAAAAATGCACGTGATATAAGCTAGAAAACATATAACTCTTTATTAAACTAAATTTGTGATTATATTTTTGGTAATTAACTATTCTGCTCCAGCAAGGAAATAAAATTGATATTCACTGGTGATAAAAAACAAAACAAAAAAATACTAGCATGGAGGTTACACGGCATTATGGCTGCAGTATACCATATGGCCAAAAAGGATACTAAAAATGTTACGGAAAATAAAAAATGTTTATGTCTCTGTGTTCTGTTAAACATCTAAAAGTCACCATTCTTCTCACATGCAGATTAGGGATTTTTTTAAGTGACTTATCTGGTTGTTGCCCCAGTATTAGAATAAAATTTGAAAAATTAGAATATTTATACCCGTCTATGAGATAGGACATCCTCTTTGGGCTAAAAATGCATGGTCATTCTTTGGACTATACGGAGGTTAGAAAACTAACACCCACGGGCCAAATCCAGACTGCCATCTGTTTCTCTACAGCCCAGGAGCTAAGAATGGTTTTTACAATTTTAAAGAGTTGTTTAAGAAAAAAAAAAGACACGCATCAGAGACCATGACCCACAAAGCCTAGAACATTTACTATCTGGGTCTTTACAGGGGTTTGCCAACCTCTAAACTGCAAGGAATAAAAACTTAAAAAGTGAAGAAGGACCTATTTATAAAAACGTAATGTCATCATATAAGTTAGGTACCCTTAGTGGTACACATATCATAAAGCAAAGTAACTGAAAGAGCTTGACCTAAAAATTAAAACACAAGAATAAGATCTTATCAAGAAAAAAACTAAAAAGGGGAATTTGAAAGCACTGGAAACAGTTAAGAAGACCCCAGCATTCTGTAGGTCAGGGTTTCTCAACCTCAGTACTAGTGCTGTTTGGGACCAGATAATCTGTTGCTGTTGGGGGCTATAACTGTACATGCAAGGTGATTAGCAGCATCCCTGGCCTCTCCTACTAGATGCTAGTGGCACCCCCCACTCAAGCTGTGCCCACATAAACGTCTCCAGACACTGCCAATGCCCCCAGAGGGGCAAAACTACTACTGGCTGAGAACCACTGCTGTAGGTTATTGTCCTTTTGTCCCCACGCTGGATATTTGCAACAGACACTATTCCCAAGTAGGTTTTCTCTGTGCCCATAAGAATAAGAAAGAAAACAACAATAATCATAGCAAACCGGAGACCCTGTCAGTAAAAGTACTGAACAGTGAACCTGAGAGTTCTGAGTTGAGTAGCTGGGCATAAGAACCAGACCAGACTTACCTAAAACGCTGTGCCTGCTGAGCTAGTGGTCCTGGATACCTTCTGTTTGGAGACTGGTACAGCTGGGAAAGGATGGCCTGATTTGTTTTTTGGCTTGGATTATTAGCAAACTTTACAGTGATTGGCTCTGTGGCACCAGGAGGTTTCTGGCCATTTAGGCCTTTGATAGCTTCTTCTGCCTCAATCCGCTTGTCAAATCGAATAAACCCTACACCCCTTGATATGCCTAAGGTAGATGTAGGTAAGGATTTGGGAAAGAGGGAGTGGAAGGAGACAGGAGGGAGAGAAGAAAGGATAAATTAATTTTTCCTTCTCAAGAACATGTTTTCACCCACATATAACATCTGCCACAAAATCACATGAGGAGAAAAGTTTTACCTTGACTTAGTAGCAATTCAGTATAGTATTACAATTTTGTATTTTTTTAAATATATGAAATGCATTAAATTAAATTAGCGCATTTTAAAATCCATTACCACATGCTACCAATAAGCCAAGAAGAAGAAGAAAGCACACAAGCATATCCATGTTTCCTTTCCCCACCTTCTTCTCTCCCTCTCATGCACTCACACTCTTTAATAAAGTCAACAGTATGCCTGACTTGTACTTTTCAAATTATGCTATTGGACAAACAGTTCAGGAATGATGGGCACAGTAGCTCTTTTTCTTGTAACAAGGAGAACAGAAACAGACATTTGCTAAAAATGCTAAAAATATATGCACAGTGGTAGAAAAATATATTTCAGCTACATTTTTAAACAATATAATTCTACTTAATCATATTATATAGGAAACCGACCCTTTAAGAAAAATGTCTGAAGAGGCTTTTCTGGTGCCCTGAAGTTCCCCCACTGTTTTTAGCTGGCTGTTCTTTATTAGAGAAATAATATTATATGGAGAAAAAGGAGTGAAAAAGGAAGTAGAGTTTAAAAATAAATAAGATAGAAGTAAAGCCTCAAAGCTTGCTTTCTTTGGCAGCATTTACTTCTGACTACGGAATGTCATTCCCTGGTTCCCGCTCTCTCCACCCTGAGACAAGAATGGGGGAAGGCAGAGGGATGGCCAAATACCTGTCCAGCTTTTGAGAAATGGTAGCAGGAAACCCAACTCATTCCATTTAATTAGCTTAACAGGCTATTTGGGGTGGCCATAGCTGGCCATCATGAGATTAGTAGTTGTAGGGAAAGACTTTCTTGGCAAGCAAATTGGTAGTAGCAGTACCAGCTTGGGACTAGCAGTGAGAAAAGCCTAGATGAGTCAGAGTATGTCACTGAAGAAAAGAGTGAGAGGTTATTAAGAAAGATAGGCTAAGAAAATGTACTAGACCATTATGATTTATAGGAACTTTAAAAAAGAATAAAGTTCTGCTTGCTTTACAATTAATACTGTGTAAGTTGAATGGCTTAGAATTTTACTCTAAGGTAGATGAGGCATTTTTTCCATGTACACTTACCTCAGACAGCCCCTATCACTTCACCTTTCCTATTTAAGCTATACCTGCTGCACATTATTACCACCTGATGGCTGAATAACAAAATTGCAGAATTTTTCATTTTAGGCAAAGTGGAAAATTTCACTCTATAAAGTCATAAGTATAAAGATGAAATGGTGAAATGACAGCAAATCTATCCTTTCAGTTATCTATTAAGAATGAATAACCCCTAGGACTTGACTATTCCATAAGGAAAGCACTAGATAAGCAACGAAATGGCCTCTATATAGGATGAGTCATCTAAACCTATGGTCCTCAAACCTGAGCACGCATCAGTATAACCCAAAGGGCTTGGTAAAATGCCCACTCTGAGAGTTTTATTCATTAGGTTTTGGGTGGAGGCCAAGACTGTGCATTTCTAAGGAGGTTCCAGAAGGATGCTGATGCTCCAGGTGCAGAATCACACATGAGAACCAGGGACTAAACCAGGAGGTGGCGAGATAAATCCACCTGTGAGCCTACATACTCAGGATGGACTTGCAGTTAAGAGATGGGCTTTCTGTATCACAGGTGAAAGAAATCTACTTTTGATTCACAAGTCCTCACTGAGAATGAATGAATGAAAAAGCATGAATAATATGAACAAAATATCAGGCCATTTTTGTTGCTCTAAACAAATATATCTAGATTGCTAAGTCTGGATTTCTATTTGACCCCTTTAGCAGTCTGTGTGATACAATACACTGTGTGATAGAATGTATGATAATTACAAAATGCAGCTAAGAAGAAAAGACCACATTTTTATATACCCTCACTGGACTAAATTTTCTCCATATAGCAAAACCTACAGGCCATTCTCCCAAGTATGTGAATGATGGTAGATATCACTTTACTCAGAACTCAGAAGTATGGTATTCAGACTCTGTAAGAGGTTAATTAACAGCACAGAGGGGCATAACATAGGCTGCTTCTGATCAAATTCAGATCAACTAAATTGATCGTCACTTGAAGAATTAAAAACTTGGCCTGATTTTACTCTGTGGTCCATTGTTTCTTTAAAAAGAAAAAAAATCACACGTTGTAATGTACAACTATCTCCACTGGTACAATAATTATGAGAGAGAGAGAGAGAGATGGGAAAGATGAGAGAAAGAGAATAGGGAGAGTGAAGGAGGGAAGAAAGAAGAAACACGCGGAAAAAAGAAAAACCTATTTTCTTAAAAATCAAACAAACAACCCCCACCTACCCAAAGAAAAAGACTACCCACAAAATCTTAATGTGACTGCTTGAGTATATGGCACTATAGGTTATTTTTTCCCCCTCCTTACCATGTTTCCCTAATTTCATTATGTTTTAAAAAGAATATTGCTTTTACAATAGAAAAATATGCCTGTGCCTTATTTTTAAGATCCATAATCAAATCTTTATTGCTAGTTTTTCTTTAACTAAAAGCTTTAGCAGAAGATCTAGCTCCCTTACATACAAAATTTTTAATAAACATATTAGTCTTTTTATTTTGGTTTGGTTAAAAGTAATATAAGCAATAAAATAAATTTTTAACATTCAAAATTTTAAACTCTTACTCATGTCTATACAACACAGCATGGACCTGAAAAATAGCCTTAACAGCAATTACCAGTGTAGATGTAGTGTAATCTGCTCCTGGAGAATTAGCTGCATTAAACTATGCTTTTCATAAAAATAAGATTGTTTATTAGTACTTTATAAGGAGGATGGGAGCTTTTTTCATGCAGCAGCTTGGAAATGAAGATTAATTTTTAGTAATCATTTGTAATAACTTACACGTAATAATTATACTTGTAAATTTATTATAAGCCACAAAACAGACTCCAAACCTGCACCTTTGCAGAGGAAATGACTCAAGCTTGCTCACTATACTCCACAATCTATTCTTATCCATGCATATCTATGAACAGTCGCAGCAGAAAACTGCATTTTCTGGCCCACATATACCTTTGATGTGTTCCAGAGGCAAGACTTCTGTATGGGAAGGCAGAATATTTCACCATCTGCCAGTAGGGGAGCAGAAAAGATTGTCCAGAGCAGCTGCCTACTTACCAGTGACCTGGTCAACCAGAATACGAGAAGTAATAATGCGTCCGTATTGTGAAAAAAGTTGTTCCAATTCCTTCTGTGTCATTGTTTTCGGAAGTCCACTGACATATAAATTTGCATCTCTGATAGAAGCTGAACTTGGGCGAGCATAGGAAACCTGGAAAACAGCAATGAAACGTATATGCACACTCAGTAACCTCCCTTCCAAAACCCAAAAGCCACCTCAAGTTAGTTAGCAGCTTTTGCATTAGAAGTACACAAGAAACACTGAAGTTCAAGCAAGTCCAGAGTGAACTGTTTCATTTCTGGAGAAATTCTCGACAAATGAGAAATGCCATTCCCTTGCATGGAGAGAAGACAGTATTTACCCCTAGCTTTGTAAGTGTTCAAAACAGACTAATGGTGCACATAGCAGAGTACTACTCATGGTAATAAGCTGTCCTCAAGGGGGGAAATCCCCCTAAACTAGGGATTTAGGCTCAATCAGAAGAACAAGCTTAAAGATTCTAAATTCACCTGACACATCTGTGTGAACTGTTTTTGCGCTTCTCCCATCTCAGGGTTGGGGGTGATGGTACAAAGTTTCTGAAGAAGTTATTATAAGTACATCCTTTTGATTTATTCGAAAATAGCTATCGTCCTTAAATTGCAAGAAGTTGAAGTATGGATGAACTATACCTCCCGCTATCCTTTGCCTACTATCTTCTTGTCCACAAATCTCTTTAATCTTGATTTTCAAAAGGTCTTAAGTCCGTCTATTGGTTTATTGACTTCACCTGCCATTTTAGGTATCCCTTCAAAAAGCTTCCCATCTTTGAGATATAGTGTCCAGAATTCTACCAGGATGGAAGACACAACAAGTCCATGTGTATTTATCAGCAACACTTTACATGAACTCCAGGAGGAGAGGAGCTGTATCTGTCTCTCTTATCACTGTATCTTAGCACATCACACGTGCTAGAATATCTGCTGAGTAAAGCCAGGCTAGTACCCCATTGATCCCGTAGGTCCACAACAGTTTGCAAGGCACACAGCATTCAAGGAGAGTTCATCAAGTCATCTACATCTTGCCCAAACTGTGACCAATAGCTCTGGGCCTGTAACCTATCTCTGCCAATTTTAAGTTAGCGCTGAGTCTCATGTGCTATTTTGACCTCATTTCCTTTAGTTTAACTGTAAGCTCTTCTGGACTGACTACTAGGACAGGAACTTCACAGTATACCCCGTCTGCCAGATCATTCATAAAAATGACCAATGAGGGCTTCCCTGGTGGCGCAGTGGTTGAGAATCCGCCTGCCGATGCAGGAGACACGGGTTCGTGCCCTGGTCCGGGAAGATCCCACATGCCGCGGAGCAACTAAGCCCGTGAGCCATGGCCGCTAGGCCTGCGCGTCCGGAGCCTGTGCTCCGCAACGGGAGAGGCCACAACAGTGAGAGGCCCGCATACCGCAAAAAAAAAAAAAAAAAAAAAAAAAAAATGGCCAATGAGTCTACTCCCGGGCTTGATTTGGTGGAGTACCATGACAAGACAACTTCTGCCTGTTCATTGTAGCCATTAGTATCCACTTTTAATCTGGCTCACTGCTTACTGCAAAACAAAATTTTAAAATACCTTTTCAATTTAAACAGTTTTTGATATTTGGTATGAAACACCAAATATTTTCTCCATGATTTCAATTATGTCCACAGTTCTCTGTGTTATCACTATTTTTTTCTTTCCAGAAAAAAGAGACAGGTTTTATAAAAGTCTTGCTCTCTTTCACCCCAATCCCCATAGTGTTAACATTTAATACTCTTACCCTTTATTCAACAAGTTTGCTCATTAACAAGTGAAACTACACCTGCTGTTCCAAAAGCTGTATTTGGAAGTCACATTAGCACTGTCTTATACTACAGACACAGGTAATTTGGAATAGTGGTGGAGAAATGATAGATAACTATTCACATACTACTCCTTTTCTCTTTATGCCTAAATACTTAAGAACAATGAAGATCGGGGAATTTAAATGTAAGTGAAAATTAAGAAATGAAAGAAATTTCCAAGTGCTCAAAATAATTCAAATGGAGTCTAATCTTGGGACTGATAAAAACTGATAAAAACAAAGCAAATTAACTATATGTGCAGTCAGTGATGTGAATACACGAACACCCAATTTCTTTTCTAAAATACAATCCTTCATTACCTGGGTAAGCTAAAAATTCCACCACTCAGACACCCTTAGGATCTAGGACTCCAAGGCTTTATTTCAGTGGCAGGGAGCTCTCACCAAGTCAGCTGTTAGTCTGCTCCAGATTGTGTGACTGAAGTGTTCCCCTTAAAAAGAGCCACTTCCCATGGGCAACAGAATAGGCATCTACACATGCTCAGAGTTAGGTTTACTTCCAATGACTGATGAAGCAGGCAGCCTCAACGCAAGCTCAAGCAAAGGTGACACCTCTCTAACCAATGTGCCTGGGCTCAAAACCAGGTTTAATTCATTAAGGGCTCTTGAATTTGAACAAATTTTACCCTCCTTGTATGGTTAATAGGAATAATAAAATAATCTCTAATCCACCTAAACTGCTATTAGCACAGAGCCTAAAAACCTAGGTGACTACACTATATTTACCTCTACATGCATCTGAGAATGTAAGTAAAGACCTAGACCATTACAGTCGAGTGTAACCTGAGTCCCTTACTGTGTTCCAGAATAATTTACTCACGCAGTGACATTCACTGCTTTGTGCATTTCAGAGGAGTGTGGGTGGAGTGTTTTAAAAGTTATCCTAAAATATATTTAGGAAAACGGGTTTATATTTAGTGCTTATGTAAAAGCTTTGAAAACATACTTGGGTCAGTTATGTTATCTGCATTTTTTTTTCTTTCAGTGTCTGGTCTTCATTTCACATTGCTTCTTTAATTCCCAACCTGTATTGACTATATTTTCTTATTTTCTGTATTCTCAATGCTCTGGCATTTGTGGCCTTGATCCTAGAGAGACTGCCCCTCCCAGGAATAGCTAATTCTAGAGATAGTAAATGACTCCCCCGTGAGGTACCTTTGACACACAAACCAGTCAATCCAGAGACCACACCCCCAACTCCTTTATCAAATCCTCACATCAAGCCAAATATTCCTCCTGCTCTAAATCAGCTTAGGGCCAGGTACCATACAATCAGGGACCACCCTTACAGACCAGAGCCCTCCAAAACTATTCAAACTACCCAACGCCAAACTTATTCAGTGTACCTGTCCTGCCTTCTCCTTAGCTTTCCACTAGGACCCAACAAAAGCTCTGAGCCATGCTCTGCCCTCTCCCCTCTGCCTCCTAGCCATCCCTGGTGCTTGCCCATGTGGCTCTGCATGGAACGTTGTGCCTCCTGTTTCTAGAGATCTGTTAAGTATAAACTTCTTCCTTCATAACAATCATTTATGTGTCCGTATGTAAGGTAAGACACCTGATTAAAACAAATCCCAGGTACATTTTTAGAGCACAGATACATTAAAAGGGCTCCAAGAACCAATAACAAACATTCTCAAAATATTGTTTTTCAGTAACTTTGTCAAAGAACTGGTTCCTATCACCACAGGCAGAACGGGCGACTGATTGTATAGAAGCTCATGGTGGTAACAATATTTCCATTTAACTGACACTTAGGGGCTTATGGGACTTCACCATTTGCAAAGCACTTTCAGATACAGTATTTTGTTTGTGCCTCACAACAACCCTGTGAGGGCACACATTAGTATTTTATAGCTGGGGAAACAGATATAGACAAGGTAAGTAAAATTCCTAAGGTTATACACAAGTGTTGAACTCTGGCTTAAAATTCTGATCTTCTGAACCCATGTCCTTGTCTGGTTTTCATGCCACAATACCACATTACAGTAACTAGCTCATCAGTGCACTTGTTCTGAGAGTTTGAAAAATTAAATTAATCTTGATTGTTTCTTAAATGCACACACAGAGTGAAACTGAGGAGGACAGACAGTAGAATAGGATGGCACCAAAAATTACAGTTAAGTCAAGTTATTTTATTTCATTTTCCCGTTAATATTTTTTTAAAGCAACTTTTCCCAAGAAACGATGAGTGGCCACTAGTTGCAATTAACTGGAAAAACTATACATCATAATAAGAATTCTGAAATTAGTTTTATTACTTTCTAAGTTTTAGAATTCCATTAAATGAGCATCGTACCACCACTCCCCCTTGCCCACTTCCAGGAAATAAAGATGAAAGAAGGGCAACTTCTCTCCTCCCAGATTAATGTGCTATGTCTCCCCTCTATACGTTTTGTTGTTTCTTGGGATTAAAGCAGCCCCCCCTCCCCTCTCTATCAAGGATATCACTGTCAGCAACATCCTCCCTTCCAGGAAACGGAAAGTATTTCTTCCTCTTCTTCTACCTCAAAGGATTATAAACAGAAAACATACTTAAGACCAAAGTAGGCAGAAGACTTGCAATGGGATATGGACTTGTATTTTACTTTGGAGATTCAAATCAGTTTCCAGACCAAATTTTCTATCTGGCAATTATCAGCAACTCTTGACTCTGACTTCTCTGTGGGTCTGGAGCTCAAACTGGTGCCTGGCTTTCATACTTAGCTAGAGAACCACTCTTGGGCTACCTGAAACCTCAAAGTGTTAAGCCTATCTTTGTGGTTCTTCAAGACTAAAATAAAACCCCGTGGAGAAGACCCAAGAGATGGTTTTGTTTTATGGCAATTTCTTTATTAGAAATACTTCGATAAAATTGAGTTATTTGTAGTGAGGTGGATGGACCCAGGGTTTGTCATACAGAATGAAGTAAGTCAGAAAGAGAAAAACAAATACCGTTTGCTAACACATATATATGGAATCTAAAAAAAATTAAAAATTAATGGTTCTGATGAACCTAGGGGCTGGACAGGAATAAAGACGCAGATATGGAGAATGGACTTGAGGACACAGGGAGGGGGAAGGGTAAGCTGGGATGAAGTGAGAGAGCAGTACTGACATATATACACTACTAAATATAAAACAGCTAGTAGGAAGCAGCTGCATAACACAGGGAGATCAGCTCGATGCTTGGTGACCACCTAGAGGTGTGGGATAGGGAGGGTGGGAGGGAGATGCAAGAGGGAGGGGATATGGGGATATGTCTACATATAGCCGATTCACTTTGTTATACAGCAGAGACTAACAGATCATTGTAAAGCAATTATACCCCAATAAGGATGTTAAAAAAAAAAAGAAAGAAATACTTCGATACAATGAACCTCCAGCATATGTTCCAGTGGAGTCAAAATAGCTTCTTCTTTCACCAAGTGTGAGCTGTTCTCCAATCTACATTCACTGGATTAAAAGATAGGTTTGGATTTTACATTTTCACTGCCATTTAAACAGGTAAATATTTAATGCCTGAGGAGCAAGGTTATGAAATGTCAAAACTACTAAGTGAAGGATCTAATTTAAGAGGCACCCAGAGAGTCTGCAATTTAAATATTTAAAGATGATACAGAAAGTACAACACTGAACACCAATCTACTCCAAAGATAGCAATTTAAAACTCAGGTTTATTCTAGAATTCCTCACAACCCTACAAGTGATATCATAAACAAAGACAAGCAGTGCTGAGACTACTTGAAGGGAAAAGGATGGGAGACAATCAGAAGTACCAGACAAATAAATGCTCTAGCCAATGGCTTCTCAAACTGTTCTTCATAAATGAGATCAGACTGGACAAAACAGAGATAAAAACAGAGTTATCAAAGTAATTAGGTCTTGAAAATGGAATAGTTTGAGACACAGTATGTTCCTTGCAATTAAAACCTCATTTCTTCATCAGCAACTAAAACTAATTACACATTAAACAGTCAAGGACAAGTAACACATATACTAAGAATGGGCTATCAAAACACAAGTTAATCAAAATACACAGAACTAAAAGAAATGAAAATATCTTATGGGAAGAATTGGTAGTTTATTACATGTACATAGTAAAGTTTAAAATCCCTGCACATCACTTTATCAGCAGTCCATCTAAATGCTTTTGTCCAAAAATACAACTGCTCTCAATTCTCTCCGCTTCATCAACGATCAGTGACAGTGGACATTAATACCAAAAGATTAAAGTGATAAGGACTATAAATGAACAAAGCAATCTCTTCTTTATTAAACTAAAGACATCTGAAAAATCTCCCACTGGCAAGATCACCATTGAACAACTTCTATCACTTGTCAATTACTGACCCAGGACTACAAACATTAAACCTGAAAATTAGATACTTGCCACTTCAGACTTTTTTTTTTGAAAAGCTCCATTCAATCTCTTCAGCTGAAAGAAGTGGACAAGGTCATAGTTATGCCTATTTAAACTGAGAGTTAATTTCTGCTCATATCAAAAAACCAAGTCTTGATGGGACTGAGGAAAATGATACTATCTCTAAATAAAAATTAGCTCCAGCTCTGGCAGGCAGTAGCAAAGGTCTTGTGAAAGCATCAAGGCTTTACAGGTAGGGAGCTATATTGGACCCTCCAAGAGAGCTCAGAAATACACAGAAAGATGTGACCTCTAACCACAATTCAGGCCACATACCTCAAAACCCACCAAAAGGAAGCAATGTCCTTTGATCTACTTCTAAACGCAAAACCCTACCAGGAACAGGTCTCAAACACACACCAAGACATATACATATCCGTCCAAGATTAGGTTTTGCATAGGACAAGCATGTTTCACAGAGGGTTGCAAATGAGTAAACTTGCGAGAACAAAGCATACAGAAATAAGTCCATAAGAAATTAAAGATTCCCTCTAGCAAAGGTGCTGGAGATAAAAGGAATAATCATACCTAACAGGAAGACTTAGTAAAGGTATTGTAGATTAGAGCAGTTGCCTTTAAGAGGTATTCCAAGAATATAGAATACTGCATCCATGAAAAACACACACAGAACCTCAAATTTTACTGAGACTGGGTTGGTTGAATGTTTTCAGTCTATATAAAGATTGTTTTGATTCAAACGAGAAGTTCAGAGATACCACAAAATACATTTGATCGGGTTATTCTCTGCTTAAAATCTCTCAAGGACTCCCTAATGCTTTACGATTAATTTCAAGTTTCGTAGTCCATTATACTCAGGGTACTGACTACCTTCTCTATATAACACAAACAACCTTCAGTAGTTTCCCAAAGCTTCCTGCTCTCACTTCCCTGTGTTAGTGTAAGCTGCTCTTTCCAGTCATCTAAATTTTCATCACTTCAGACTCTGCATGGGCATCACCTAGTTTATAAAGTCAACTCTCATCCATCCTCTCCACTCTAGTCTGAGCTGGGTACCCCTTACCTGTGCCCACACTGCATTATATGCCTTGTTCTCTTAAATGCTGAGGAAACCAAGATATACTCATCTGTTACTGTGTCTTATGACTGGCTTAACTGCTTGAAATATGAAACCTTGTCTTTATCCTCTTTGTTCACCCCAGTACCTACCACACATATATTGTAATGAGGATGATTTACCATCACACACTTATTGAGGAGACTTTATTTTTGAAATCTTGTCTAGAAAGTTAGGAGAGGCCACAATCTGCTAATATACCAAAAATCGTATGTGATGGTACTTTCTGAATATACTTGACTGTAGATTCCACTAAACATTAAAAAAAATGAAGTTTTATTTTGTAAACTGGGGATTCAAATCTCAAGAGGCAATAAAATCGTAAACACAGTTATATGCTGCAGGGGTTGGGGTATGGTAATTTTGGAGCAAAAATACAGATATCATTTAGTCCAAACTCTTTGTATTTAGAAAAAAAGGGAAACTTCATACTTGTCCAAAGACACAGAGCAAAAGAGTTGGGTGTAGAATACCAGAGTCTTGACTCTTCGTCAAGGGGTTTTCCATTACACCACTGGCTGCAACACACAGTCTGAAATCATGCAACTGTCTAGAGAAATGATCAGACATTTATAAGGAGATACTAGACAAGATATGCAAGAAGGAAAGAACCTTAATTTTGCTAAATGTTTTCTTATACATAAGGAAATCTGAAATACATCAAATGAGTCTTTCCCTTAGGACAGTTACTGTATTTCTTCTACTAGTAGTGCCTGAGAATTATTTAGGAGAATTATTTATGAGATATTTGAGAAAAATCTAATAGGGGTGAGGGGAGTTGAGAAAAAAATAAATCAAACTAAGAATCCTGAGACTGGGACTTCCCTGGCAGTCCAGTGGTTAAGAATCCGCACTTTCACAGCAGGGGGCGTGGAATCAATCCCTGGTCAGGGAACTAAGATCTCATGCAGTGCACTTCGTGGCCAAAAAAAAGAATCCTGGGGCTAACACGCTTTACCTTCTTTTTTTAAAAGAATCACGTACCATTTAAGATAAAGGGAAAACAGCAACTGGATGTTTTACACCAGAGAGACTTTCCCAGTTTCACATCATTTCCAAGTTTTAGTGCAACATCATTAAATAAAATTCAAAGCAGGTGATTCTTATATCCAACTTAAAGATGAAGCTAAGAATAATGTCATAAGAATAAGTGATCATATATGACACTGTTAAAAACAATACTAAAACTACTAAAGAGCCACAGGAAAACAAAAATATGCTGGTTGTGAAATCTGTATGACACAACTAATCATAAACGGAGGACTTGACAGATTATATTTCCCTTTTCACACATCTTAAACACCCTCTGAAAAATTACCTTAAGCAGAGTTTATTAAATGTTACCCAAAACAGTTTCATCCATGTGCATCAATTAAATGAGGGTCCAAATAGGTTGTCATGACAGGCATCTTTATTTTTTATTAAACTATCATAGTTGGCAGGTATCTGTCCTTTTATTGTTGCTTCTGCTTTGGCTCTAGTACAGTTGGTTCAGCAAGGACTCTCATGCTGGTAAAAGCAAACAGGAAGTCCATGGTAAAGATATTCTTGAAATGCAACTTGGAGAGGCCACAAATACCTTCCAAATTCCTCAAGATCTTTGCACGCAAAGAATTTACCAAAAAATAAAACACAAGTAGAGCAATGGTAGTGGATATGACATCTGAATGCGGGTGTGTGGTTAAATCATATCCACTACTGGTGGTGGATTAGTCATTCCAAGGCCTAAGCAGGAATATGTCAATTAAAATGTTCCGTATTCCATTTCCAATCCCATACCTTCACTTAGCTCATTAAAATTTTAGAAAGTGATTACAGTAAAGTGGCATGGAAAAAATAAATAGATGGGAGTTTCAGCTGTAACCACCAAAGAATCCATTCCTGCTTTGTCTATATTAGGTTGTTTTCAATAGTGGTTAAGAAAGCAGATTCCCTTACTTTTAATATCGAAAATGAGAAATGAGCCTGTTTCTTTGGCCACATAATCTTTAGAAACCTCAAGTAACATGAATAATGAATAGGCTGGAATTGAGGCAAACACGAGTTAGTTTAGTACTAGGTAAAAAAACTTACGGCAAAAGAGAATGCACTATTACTGGTGAAATTCGGGCCACAAGAGATCATATTTTGAACTAGTGGCCTGAAACTGGTGCTTGTACTAGAGCTCTCCAAAGTTACAAAGGAGTAAGATCATAGGGCATGGAGTCTCACAGAGCTAAGTTCAGGTCTTGGCTTTGTTACTTACCAGTTATATAACTTGGGAATAATTTCCTTAGGTCCTTTGAAGCATGTATTTCTTTATTTGTAATTTGATGTTAATGATAGTCTTTACCTCACAGTGACTTTACAATGATTAAACAGAATAATAAAACTAAAAGCATAGAGCTGGAGAACAATAATAATGTTTTCACCATAATATAATGATTTCACATATATAAAATCATGTAACAATACAGATGATGATAGCTCCTAGTATTTATTAAGTGCTTACCATGTGCCAGGTACTCTCCTGGGTATGCTACATTTATTAATTCAATTGATCCTCATAACCAGGGTGTTAATTGGTTATTATTATCAGAGGCCCCAATTTATGGAAGAAAAAAACTCAAATATTACCAGTATCTCTGAGATTTGGCACAAGGAAGATGTATTATGTACTTTAACAGAAAAACAGTTCAAAGATTAAGTAAAGCTTCTTCCAAATTTATTGCAGTTATTATCAAAACTCTCATTACAATAAAATTTATAATTACAATATTACAAAACAAGTATTTTATAAGAGAATAGCAGATGAGTAGGTTGGAAAGCCTGAAGCCTGGCTGAAACAAAGCACGATGGAGAGGCCATCCCACTGTCATACAGAGGGTCAACATCCAGCATCTTTTTTTTCTTTTTTTGGCTGCACCGTGCCGCTCGAGGGATCGAACCCAGGCCCTCGGCAGTGAAAGTGTGGAGTCCTAACCACTGGACTGCCAGGGAATTCCCATCCAGCATCTTTAAATGGGCTGATAAGAAAAGCCAACTTAATTTCTCCAAAGAAACTGCCACATATCAAATCCTCCTACTTCTTCACTCCCTCTCAAAGGTATCTTAGACCTTAATGTGAAATGCAGAATGAGAAACAGGATACTTTTCTGGTAGACAGTGGCACACACAATAAATGGACTTCATGAAATAGAGCCTAACATCAAGTCAGATTAGGGTTACATGAATGTTTCTGAATATGGGATGGTTACAAGAGTCACCAAGAAACCAGGGCCTAATGACTCAATGTGAATTCACACTATGAAAAAAACACTAAGAATCCTACACTAGCAGGGAGAATTGTAAATTTTTCATTTTAGACACTTTCACTAAATATACTATGAGGATGTTAGAGAGATTTAGAGAAGGGAAATTTCAGTACTTAGAACTCAATACCCACATGTGCTTGGGCTTCTTCAACACTACCAGAGCAGCAGACTGCCTCAGAGCCTCCCTGCTGCCCCCAAGTAACTGGGAGCACTGCAATTCACTTACAACACTTTTACAGTATTAGGCTTTAAGCTCCTAGAGGGTTGAAACTTATTCTTATACATACAGTTATCCCTCAGTATCCACAGAGCCCCTGTGGGTACCAAAATCCACAGATGCTCAAGGTCCTCATATAAAACAGTGTTGTACAACAAATAGAGTCAGCCCTCCATACCTGCAGATGTGAACCGGAGGACTGACTATATGTGTGTATTTATGGATAGCTCCATCCACCAAGTAAGCACAATACCTGCTGAGTGAATCTATTCCACGGCCTCCTGCATGGGCTATTTCTGAAGTACCTCTCAGACAAGATGACTAGAAGGTGTGATGCTTGTCCAAACAATCTGGTTTTTTGTGCTTCATTGGAAACAATACAAGTTAAATTGGCTTATAGAAAAATAGAAAAATAGTACTCACCCAATTCTTAGAAAGCTATTCTGCAATAAAAGCTCTTAAGGGTTCTTTCAAGATTCTGAAACTTGATCAGACACAATCTCCAACAAAAACCATACTATCAGGATACCTGTCACAACTTTACCCCCAAAATAAACTTAAAATATAATTTATGTAGTATTTGAGCATCTAGCATGTCTAAGGCACTGTCAACAGATTAAAGAGCTGAGTTAGAAAGAAAGTTAAACCTAAAGAAGGGACTATACACTACATGTGATATAAGTAAACTGGAGCTGTTTAAGAATAAAAGCTAATTAGTTTTTTCTTACTGGTTGGTAACGTGTGGAAAAAGAAAAAGGTTCTCAATGGGGCAATTTTCGTAGGTTACACATTCTAGGACTTTCACATACTCCATCTAAGGTTTGAGAGAGAGAGAATATACGGAAGAGACACAGATGATAGACAACAACACAGGCTCATGTGCATTATACAGAAAATGTCAAGTAAAAAAATAACAGCTAAATCTTCATTTATTGTAGAAAAGAGAAAAAAGCCGGTAAGTCCCTTATACACCCATCATTTGACCGTATCTTCACTGAATCCTAACACCTAACAGGAAGCCACAGTTTCACTTTTAATTTCACTTAAATTGTGAATTTTCCCATCTTTGAGTATATAGAGCAGGTTTCCCACTCTTTCTTGTGAACAATAAATAGAAACTTCCTTATTCAGAAATTACAGACAAAGCATAAGTTTTCTGTGAGGTGCTCTGAAGATGAAGATGCCTGCCCTCAGAGAGCAGACCACCTAAAAGGAGAGAAAGGTAACATGCAGCAAAAAATAAGTGCTTTGTTGGCCAAATAAAACTTGGTAAGTAATGATGGTGGTATAAGGCAGTATACGCAGGGATGACCCAAGCAAGGCAGGAGGTAAGAATCAGACTTGCATCATCAAGGGTAAAGAACCCAGATGTTACAGGGTAAAAATTTCTATAGGACAAGGACAACACCGGAATAGTAATGGTAGAGCCCTAAATGTCAAGGTGAAGCTTTTATAAGCAGGGGAGTAACAGGTTACAGGATTGTGGCAATTTTTAAAAAGTTAATTTGAATTCCATCTACAATAAGTTTCCTTTTGTGCTATAACTAGAAGAAAAAAACTGCTTCACTACAATGTTACCTCAGATATCCAAGTCTTCTTTGACCTACTTATACATACTGTAATGAAATTATAATGATCCTATCTCTGTGTGTACACTAAATACTCCACAGAGAAATTTCTTCTTGGTACCATCTGTAAATATCTTAAATGAGTCTCAAAGGTCACAGTGGATCTTTTCAAAACAAGGCAGATATGTGTCTATGAACAAATGAATTAATCTGCCCCAAATTTATTCCCAAAGTTCCTCTTATAAATTAGGTCTCCACTTGAAAAGGATAAATGTAAAATATGGGGCTAGGATGGATCAAATTTTTCTACCAATCATTTTTGTAGAAGGTTATTACTTGATAGAACAAGCACACTTACAGTTTTCAAATGCAAGTGTCCTCCAAAAAAGTATATGTCACAGAAAGGCCTCTGTGTCTTTGGATGAGACATTCCTTCATGTGCAATATCTTTCTTCTTTCTCTCCCTGATAAATCCTATTTTGTAAAACCCTATCATCTCTGAAACCATTACAGAGGCCTCTCAACAGCTGGTGACATATCCTTTTCCACTGCACTCTGCATTCACTTACCATGCATCCAAATAGTGGTCACATAAAGCAAGTGCCGTCTCCCCTGCTACACAATGACATCAAGGACAAGACTACATCTTGTCACATTTTAGCACTGTTCCAACATTTAGCAAAGCTGACTGGTACATACTAACCACTCAAAATGCCTCCAGAATTAATTAATTACTCACAGGTATTCCCTATCCAAGATTGTATAACCATGATTGTACAGTCTTATAACAATTTGCAATTAATTAATATTATGATAGATATCTTTGCCTTTGGGGTAAGGGGTGTGGGGGGGAAGCACATGTATAATGAACATAATAACTTTTAAAGCACATGACCTTCCCTACAAACTTGGGGACTAACCACTGGTCTTGTTATAGTTCCATATAATGTAATAAGGCTGTAATAGGATGAGACTCTTTTACTAAACCTTTAATGTATGTTAAAAAATTATTCCTCAAACTTCTGAAGGAAAATTTCTAACAATCTTCCTCTTTTAAACAAAGGAGAAGACAGTTTATTTCAATAATTGCCCTTCAAACACCTGTTAGAAATATAAACAGTCTGCAACCCATACCTGTATTACAAATATACTACAAAAGCCAAGATTTATTGTTTTAGGGCTTGTTTTGACCCATTTGTCAGGGATCTGGTGTGTGTGTGTATGCACTTATACTCTCTCAAAAAAAAAAAAAAAAAAATTAGGAAACCTAAATCTCTTTCAAGGGTAGACTGTCTTTGGTAAATAAGCCTTGATCATTATACGCTATACATCGATTAAAAAAAAAAAAAGGAGGGCTTCCCTGGTGGCGCAGTGGTTGAGAGTCTGCCTGCCGATGCAGGGGACACGGGTTCGTGCCCCAGTCCGGGAAGATCTCACATGCCGCAGAGCGGCTAGGCCCGTGAGCCATGGCCACTGAGCCTGCGCGTCCGGAGCCTGTGCTCCGCAATGGGAGAGGCCACAACAGTGAGAGGCCTGCGTATCGAGGGAAAAAAAAAAAAAAAGAGGCAGTAACAGAAAACATTTTGGATTAGCTATGGCATTTCTTACGTCTCAAATAGGCCTAGATGGAGATTTGTGTAACAATATATGTGTGTGTGTGTGTGTGTGTGTGTGTGTGTGTATAAAACATACTATAAAAGGATAATAGAAATGTTATTAAACGCCTTCCCCAGAGCCAAAGAAAGTTTTACCTACATATATTTTGTAGACCTGACCTAAGTTATACAACTAGGAAAAATGTGTTCAATAGATAATTTAAAGGGAATAACCTTTGAAATATTACTGAATGTTTTATAACTTCAAACCTACCAAGATATTTTTCTCTCAACATGATTAGACATTAGAGAATAATCATGGGGAAAGCTTTTTTTTGTTTGTTTTACTTTTGGCTGTGTTGGGTCTTTGTTTCTGTGCAAGGGCTTTCTCTAGTTGTGGCAAGCAGGGGCCACTCTTCATCACGGTGCACGGGCCTCTCACTATCGCGCCTCTCTTGTTGCGGAGCACAGGCTCCAGACGCGCAGGCTCAGTAGTTATGGCTCATGGGCCTAGCTGCTCCGCGGCATGTGGGATCCTCCCAGACCAGGGCTCGAACCCATGTCCCCTGCATTAGCAGGCAGACTCTCAAACACTGCGCCACCAGGGAAGCCCGGGAAAGCTTTTTTTTTTTTTTTTTTTTTGTGGTACGCGGGCCTCTCACTGTTGTGGCCTCTCCCATTGCGGAGCACAGGCTCCGGACGTGCAGGCTCAGTGGCCATGGCTCACGGGCCCAACCGCTCCGCGGCATGTGGGATCTTCCCGGACCGGGGCACGAACCCGCGTCCCCTGCATCGGCAGGCGGATTCTCAACCACTGCGCCACCAGGGAAGCCCTCGGGAAAGCTTTTTTAAATGAGGTGATTTGTGGGACTAATAGTCTCATTCAAAGACAATCTCTGATTCTCCAAATATCTATTAGACACCTCAGCTATATATTCCCCTAAACAGCTTTAACAGAAAGTAATTACTGTACTCCTAAAGCCTTTTGTATGACAGTTGTGAAGATTTTACAAGAGAGAGGGTTTTAAAGGAAAACACCAACAACCTTAACTGTACACAAAGAAGAGACTGTATCATTGCCATTCATAGAACTCCTCCAGAAATGTAAAGAGGGGCAGCAAGGAGGAGATAACCACCTTTACCTTTGTTGCAAGACAAAGTGCTCCCCTGCTTCAGATGACCTCACTTTACCTTGAGAATCCAGTTCTACAGTATTTAATTACACTGTTGGGAGCACAGAATGGTCTGGCACCATGCCCTTTCCCTGGGTCTCACTGATTGATAGCATCAATAACATTCAGTGGCTGTAATTAAACCGCCAAATAGTATCCCCTTTGCCACTTGGCAGATCAATGTTCTTTAATACTCAAAGAACAAAGTACAAAGGTGAAAGAGGTGTTTTTAGCCCTCACCTTCACAGTTCATTTGACTTTGTGCTTCAGAGTAGTTTGCAGACAATGCATATTTCACAATTCCCCCAAGAACACTGGTTAATGAAGAAGAACACTAAGGAAAATCCTGCAAGTTGGTGACAAGTACTTATTAACCCATTTTTGCAAATCTGAGCAGAACAGAGACATACTAAGCCTTGGGGCAACAGTATGCACACACTGCTATCCCACAGCTTTGGGACAAAATACAGTTTATTGGTCAAAAGGTTTATAAATTAAGGTAGCACACGGTGAATTTTTTTTCTTTAAATATTTTCAACATGCTATGTGGAAAAGTCCTTTACAATAAGAGCAAATTCCCATTTATTCAGACCTTGACTAGAAAGTTCAAATATCCAGATACTAAGGAGGGTGGGTCAGGAGTGTTGCTAGGAGTTTATAAAAATGAGACAAACTTTTATTGTATTGTAAAAGCAACCTCCATAATCTAAGGATTCACAACCATCTTGGATCATAAAATTCAAGTCCTAAACTCTATACTATGAAATACCCATTGTAAATGAATGAGCCCCAGAAGAACCATGCAGCAAATTCCCCACTCTCAGAATCAAACATTAAATGATGTTTAGGTACTTGTAATGCTAGAAGTATTTAATGACATTCAAATGCTCTGAAAATGAGCACGCATCTGTGTGTACGAGAGACAGAGAGAATGAATGTGTGTGAGAGAAAGGGTAAGTATGGCATTATGTTCATTAAAATTACACCTGTTAATCACAAGCATTCCAGATAGCTTATGAGAGGACCCACAAATGAAAATCTTACTTACATGTATCAATAGATTTGTTTTGAAACAAGCACCAGAGACCTATCCAAGTGTTAACTATTAAGGTCCACTAAACAATGGTTCTCAGGTCAGGCCACCACCTGCTAAGAATCACCTGTGGTGCTTGTTAAACTACAATTTCCTTGGCCACACTGTGTAGATAATCATATTCAGTAAGTCTTGACTAGGGTCCAGAAACCTGCGTTTTATCAACCAGACCACTCCAGTGATTCTGATGAACATTAAAGTTTTAGCAGTCTCTTATGTTGAGGGATTTTAAATAGGTAAAATTCTCAACCTCTGGGGCATGTTTGGGTTTCCTGGAGATCCAGCTCATAAAAACTACAGATGTCAAGCCCTTCTCTTCACCATCCACCAGTGTTGGTTTCTGAATAAGACAAACCCCCAGGTAGCTTGAAAGTATATGTGACTATAAATCACCAACAAATACAAAAATGCAAAAGTAAAACAAAGCCCATAAAACCCATCCAAAGGAATTTCTAAGAACCGGACCTGCTGCAAGTGGCTCAGCTGGGTTGGGGAGCCCATCTGTATAGCCAGTCTCTGGAAAAGGCTGCTGTGCTTGATTCTATGAGGTCACAGCCTCTCTCAATGACTCTGGAATCTTTCTAGGAAGGTGAACAGGGTCGTGTGGGTAAAGCAAGCAGAAGTGGTCAAATTTCTAAAGAGTCATTTAACAAAATTTGTGGAAACTAAAGCATTTTCTGAATTATAAGTTTCCAGGGCCAGGCAGGCACTCTGCCTGCCCTTCCTTAGGCTCACCTGTGGGTCATTTCAAGACTCATTAGCAAGCCCAGAATCTATGCAGGAAGGATTAAACTTCTCATTCCCCTGGGAGGAGGTAACCTGGTACTAATGACCGAAAAGAAAGCCTATTAGCATGATTTATTTTTTTTCAATATCTACTTCTCTATAACACAAGGTAACTAGAGCCATTTTTAAAATATCCAACAAAACGGAACCAAAGAATTAAAACATTGTGACTACTTTCTTCAGAGTAAAAGCAGCTTTTTAATTCCTCCCCAACTAGACTTCTAAAATACCACTTTAATACAGAAAATGCAGACTGAAAAACAATGGAATATTCTTGATATTCTGCCTCTGAAAACAACAGGCCAACACAAGTATTTTCTACCTCTAGATGTCGAGCCAGACGTTTCACTGGAACTATGTAACTTGGGACCATCTCTACCTTTTTATAAATGAGCGAATTGGGCCAACAGAGCTAGAGCAGAACAGGAACCCCAGACTTGTGACTCCACATCCTGATGCAGCATTCAAAGGAGTTCTTCAAAGCTGGGGTGGGGTGGGGTGGGGTGGAAGGGAAGGGGTAAGTTACCGATTTCCTGTATTGTTTTCAAAATACAGCCGCCTCTCTTGCTTGTTCATAAACAGCATGCCAAGAAACTTCCCGAAGCAAAAGTTCCACAAGGAATTCTGATGTAGTACTTACGGCTGAGAACTGATGCTAAAGGCAATTATAGGAAAACCTGGCAGAGGTGGGAGTGAAAGAAAATGGACCACACATGCTTTTGTAAAGAGCCCACACAAATTTAAAGAGAGACAAATGCACTTTTCTGTGATTTTTAAACTAGCATCTAGGACTCAAAGGAACCTACCAGAAAAACATTCTTGAAGAATGAGTGGTCTCCTATAACACAGAGGTTCAGAAAGTTACTATCATGCTTCTTTTACTGTCCAATTACCATTGAAATACTTAAATCGATGTTAACTCACCTATCTGCTAAATAGGACCTCCAGATACCAGTTTTCTTCTCAAACCGGAGGTCTGGCTGTCTCACGTGCTCAGCCTGAAAGAGTTTTTCTACCACCAGGCACAGCTCCACTCCCTCGCACCTAACAGAGGCCTGGTTCAGAAAATCTCAGGACACTAAAAGCCCCAAATCAAGGTCCTCAAGAGAATATTCAGTTTGTTTATAGTGTATGGATGCTTGAATATCAATAATGTGAAACGGAAAGAAAACCATAAAAGGTGCCGGCATCAGCCAATGTGGCCTATTTCTGGTCCTAGTTGTACTATTATTAGCTACATCGTTTTTGAACAAGTCCCTTAACCTGAGCTTCCTTTCACTGGCCAAAGGGAGTATTTGGCTACAAGAGACTATTGTTTTGGCATGAATCCAGACAAGCAAAAGGATAAAAGTCCTATGAAAATACTACACAAAGCAGATAGAGCAAGGAATTAAGAGACTTTTTCAGAAGGTAGCACACCTACCTTAACCTCTCCAGCTAGCTCTGGAAGAACATACTGAAGCCACCAAACTGACGCAGTACTACTTCTCCTGAGTTATATGTGAACAACAACAAGTCCTACCCTACCCTTAAAGAGCAGTAGAAAAGTTAAGCAGACAAGTGCTAACAGTGCCTCGCAGAAATGCCTTTGCTGATGTACGTTTATGAAACAGGCAGGAAATGTAGGGCCATGCTTGGGTAATAAAGTGATCTATAAAATCCCTCCTAAAGAAGATGGGTTAGTTCAGCTGCTAAGACTCTCCCACCACCACCCTCATGGCTCACAAGCAGGGATGGACAGGAAGTAAGCTAGGACACTGCCCCCAGGAACCCTCCTCCTCACCCATCCCTCTGTAGAGTCTCAGCCTCTGCTCCAACAACTGTGGAAAAGTATCTACAGAAAAGCTGTTCAGAGAATGCCAAGTTATTGCCCTCTGGAAACTTTCAAATGTCTATTTCCCACTATGGACAAAGCTTGTAAGGAGCAGAAGTAACACAACAGGCCTGAAGTCAGGACAAACAAATTCTGGACCCTGATAGGTCCCTGAGATAAGTAAAAACCTCTGGGGCTTTTTATGTTTTAAAAAATCAAAGCTGAAAATCAATCATTCCACAAAACACATGATGTGCATTGTACAAATAACACATCACTCAAAAAATCTGTTATTCCTCATTTCATATAAGGACTATGTAAACTGGACTCAATATAGATACAAGAATTTTATTTAAATGCACTGAAGAGTTTCTGATAATCAGATATGGCAATACACTTAAAATTTGGCACACGGCTCTAGAAAGTTCCAGACCATGGGTTAAAAATGAAGTTAGAAAAACATTCACTCAGTCTGTATTTTTTAAAAGGCAAAGAGGGGCTTCCCTGGTGGCGCAGTGTTTGAGAATCTGCCTGCTAATGCAGGGGAAACAGGTTCGAGTCCTGGTCTGGGAAGATCCCACATGCCACGGAGCAACTAGGCCCGTGAGCCACAACTACTGAGCCTGTGTGTCTGGAGCCTGTGCTCCGCAACAAGAGAAGCCGCAATAGTGAGAGGCCCGTGCACCACGATGAAGAGTGGCCCCCGCTTGCCACAACTAGAGAAAGCCCTTGCACAGAAACGAAGACCCAACACAGCCATAAATAAATAAATAAATAAATAAATAAATTTAAAACGCAAAGAAATCATTTACTCAAAATTTCCATTTTTGCCTCCACATTTTCAACCTTTTTGCCTCTCCACAGAGATCTGACCAGCTAAATAACAATTTAGGATAACATCTCAAAAGTTGCCAGTTAATCTGAGGCTTGTCCTTCAGACTATTACTTTCAAAATTTCCAACTCTGGTCAAGGTAAAAGGTAAATGATGATCTGTACTCAAGTGTTGAACTGATGGGTACTTTATAGAAGATGATTTATAAATTTGTGAAGCCCACACTTCTTCTACAAGCATCTACACTTTGTACCTTCAAGGGAAATATCAACTACATAAGCCACAAGAACAGTAGGGTGGAGATGCTCAGAGAGATGTGGAGTTAAATGCAAAGCAGATCTTCCCCTCCTAATAAACACTCAAGCCCAATTCCATCACTACTCTGCTCAAAACTCTTTGGTGGTTCTCCCTCACATACAGTATAAAACCACACGTACCATACCTTTTCGGATCCCTAACTGCTCACAGGCTCATTTCTGCATCACTCCCCCACCCAGCTTTCTCCTGTAGCTAATCTATGTGATTTCCCTAACACCCGCTTTCAAACTTCCGACAAAAGTATGAACTCTCAGCTTTCCTACTATTATAAAACCCACACCCCAGAATGGTGCTGCAGATATTTTAAACAGAGCACCTACCAAGAGGCAAGCCTGTAGCCAAGCTTCACTCTCCCATTCCTGCTTCCATGCTCTTTCTTTCTCTACAGTGGGGAGCAGATTTATGCAGTATCTGCAAGATATTTCCTCATGTTCAGAACATTTATAAATGAACAACTTAAATGATGAATAAAAACCAACCCCATCCCAGCTAATCCTGAACCAAAAAGAAGGCTGAGCCAGAAAAGTGTTTCCAGTATGAATTTTACTGTGGCTGCTAAACATTCAACAGTGGTAAAGGGAAATGGTTAAAATTGTTACCTCCTCAGGACAGGGTGCTGCATTTCATTCTAAATGCATTCTCAACTAAACCATGCTATATGATAACCATGAGTTCATTAAAAACAGTTACACCTTTTCTTAATATGCAATTTGGCAGACTATGGAAAGTTAAGAGTCAGGTAATAAACATACTCAGTGATACGTTAATTCATTAATTTTAAAGATTTTACAGATATAGATAGAAACTTAAATGGTTAAAAGATGAGTCCAAGATTACAGAGCCAGTTAAATCACTTAAGCAATGCCAGGGAGGGTAAGATTTCAGAAATGTAGTTCTATATTCCTCCTAGATTAAGGATATAGTTCATGCTCAACAGCAAGAGAGTCTGCAAACATGACATTTACTAACTGAGAAAAGGATGAGCTAGTTAGGAAATGGTATAAATTTAACAAAAAATTAAAAGCAATACAGTAGCTTAGAATAAAGGTTTATTAAGCTTTACTTAATTGCTCTCTAATAAACTGAACACTTTAAGGAATAGATATTATTATTTGTAATTAATATTCCAATTTTTTATAACAGTTTTTCCATACAGACTGAAATGGCAGTTTAATTCAATATAAGAAATTCCAAATTAATGTATGTTAATTAATAATTTTTAAGCCAAGGTAAGATTTAATCTGACTTACATCTGATGATTAAGAAAAATCGATTTAATCAAAACCAAATTTAGGCAGTTTTTCTATGCTGGTAGCATTTCTAGACAGGGTTTCTTCTGTTGGGAGAGAGAAGACATGGATTTCTAGGGGTAATACCTATCAATAATGCTGAAAAGTTCTCTCTTCCTTGAGATAATAGCTCCTACTACTTTCAGATGAAGCAAGCCCACTTTGCAGAATAAAGCTTCCTAGGCTGGTTGTAGAAGGGGGAGGAGTTGGAGAGATGCTGGGAGTCAACATATCCATTTTACTGTGTATGTGATATTCTCTTATTCACAGTACTTGATGTGGGGGGAAAGTCTAAGTATTTTCAGAAATGAATGATTTTACTCTGCTAATTATGAATTTAAGTCTGATGCTATTAACCTAGGCAAAAAAAATACATTTTCCTTTAGGAGTGGAAAGAATTGTGCATATACTCCCTTTTTACTACCCTCCCTCATATCAAAAGTTAAAAACATCTTGTAATATCCACTTTATTTACCAGCTGATTATTAGGGACAATGCGGGTAGGCTTAACCCATCATGACTGTCTCCTGTGCAGTTCAAGGATGGTGTGATGTCACCAGCAATGTAAGCTGCTGGGACATTAACCCAACCAGGAAAAAAAAGTGATCCTTTAGAGAATCGTCATCTTGAACCTTTAACCTATGAATGCTGCTATTCAAAATAAATAAACCTCTAACATAAGGTGAACATATTAATTTTTCTAATTTCTAAACCACACCTTTTAAAAAGTGAAAACTGCATGAACTGCTTTTTACTCCGAATACTAAACTAGCATTCAGCACACTCAAAAATAAAGCATGGTTAATATTCCAGTTAAGTGAATTATCCACAAGAAGATTATCAAGGTAAAAGATGAAGACAAACGAAACTTTGCATGCAAAAATACCAAGTGTTTAGAGAACCCATCTATTTAAAAAAAAACATACATTTTGGTAGTTCCTAAGTTCTAGGTCTTAGACTCCCTGTCACAAATTACCTAGAAAGCATATTAAAAACAGATTCCTGCATCTCACTCACCTCTGGACACTGACTGAGTAGGTCTGAAGTGGGTCCCAGAACCTGTACTTCTAACTCACTCTCCTTGTGATTTTGATGCAACCAAGTTTGGGAATAACTGCTTTAGGATTTCACAGTGCCTGAGGGACTTTGCTTTACTCATTGCAGAGATACTGAAAACTTGTCATTTATTCAACATACCATCCATCTACTGCACAAAACCCTACTGGGCTAATGCTACTAGGAAGCCCCAGGAGAAAATGCTAAATAAACCACCTTTCACAGCACTTGATTCACTGTTTTAATATTCCAATCTATAAAATGTATAAATGCTAGGCGGCCTGGAAGACATAAGAGAAACCTGAACTCAAGGGTGCACAAACACTTGTATACTTGTACATAAAGTATACAGCTTTCTAATGGAAAGCATGGTGTTACGGCAAGAGTTTTAGTGTAGATATCAAAAGACAAGGATTTGAGTCACAGCTCTGTCTTCAACTGCCTGGTCTAAGCTAAACTCTATGACCACTACCTAGGTCTCAACTCTTTTACTGGGGGCAGAGGTTAGTGCTTAAGTCTAAATCATATATGGGTCCCTTCAACCCCAAAACTTCTGTGATTCTTCATGGGTAAAGAGAACATATTTCAAAGAAGGGGGGAACCCAACATGAGTTAGAACAACCCAGGAAGGCAGCAGCTGAAGAAAGAACTTCAGACAGGCTCTAAAAGATGAGATGGTTGCTGTTAAACTGAGTGAGAGGGACTTCCCTGGTGGCGCAGTCGTTAAGAATCCACCTACCAACGCAGGGGACGTGGGTTCCAGCCCTGGTCCGGGAAGATCCCACACGCCGCGGAGCAACTAAGCCCATGTGCCACAACTACTGAGCCTGAACTCTAGAGCCCACGAGCCACAACCACTGAGCCCACACACCACAACTACTGAAACCCGCATGCCTAGAGCCTGTGCTCTGCAACAAGAGAAGCCACGGCAATGAGAAGCCCATCAGCAACAAAGAGTAGCCCCCGCTCGCCGCAACTAGTGAAAGCCCGTGCACAGCAACGAAGACCCAATGCAGCCAAAAATAAATAAATAAATTTATTTATTTTAAAAAATAAATAGAAAATAAACTGAGTGAGAAAGAGTACGCCAGGAAGTGGGAGCTGTACGAGCATATATGCAGAGGCCGGGAATAAGATCCGCTTGCAGGCGAAAAGCCAGTCTGACTACCATAGAGAACAGTAATAACACTGGGTCACTCCAAAGTTAAGCCAAATGATATGGTAAAACAGTAGTGGAATATGAGAGAATTCTGAGTGAGAAGCAATATGAGGAAAGTGGTGTTTTTTGGCGGCCACCACCAGGATGCACTGGAGAAAGGAAAAAGAGACTAAATTTACAGAATAGGGACTGGAAAGGCTTAAATACAACTTCCAAAGGGTACTTAGAGCAGTGAACACTAGGAAAAACCTGGCTCAGATGTTGTATAAGAACAAGACACATCTAACTGAAAATAAGCGGGAAAAAACACACATAGAAAGAACAAATAGACAAAAATGGTGCTATGTAGTTTTGGAAAATAGTCTGCTTTGCCTCCGAGAAATGTGGGCCAAATTGAGGACACCAGCTGTTATCTGATATCTTTGCAGGAACTGAATGGGGGTGGGGAAAGAAGTAGCCTGCTGCTTACCCACCACCTCCACCCCCATCTCAGAAAATCCAAAGAAAAGTAGCAGATGCCACATGTGGTGTAAAAGCCACAAGGCATGACTGTCCTTTCTTCCACGTATTCTGCCTGAGCAGCTGGGCCCTGAAGAGAAGGCCGGGTGATCGACAGTGAGGAAGCAGCTGTCACCAATGGTCTCTCTGCAGGCCACGGGTATTTCTTCTATGGAGACCTGTTTCCCCTGCATTTCTACCTTCTCATGGACCTTACTGCAAAAGAACTGATTTAGAGCAAAAGAACTGACTCAGTAGAATGAAATGAGGGTGGTTACTTCTGGAATGGAGAAAAGGTATGTCAATCCAACCATCTATTCCATTTTCTTCTTAACCACAACTCAGGACCTCAAAACTACGAAAAATTAGCAGCAATACTGAAGTCAATTTAAGTTGGGAGCCTCACAAAAATCTGCAGTAGGATACAGCATTCACAAAACAATCTGAAGGTAACTGGACATTGGATGTCTTCTTAAGAACACTTGATCATTACACTTAACAGTACTATTAAAAGGTTAATCTCTGTGACACAAACAGAGAGCATGCAAAGAAGTGTGGACAATTAGAAAAAATCGTCCAGATGGAAAAACCAAGGTTAAAATAAACAAGTGTTTGCAATCTTAGAATGTATTAGAAATCTAATAATCAGACGTTTTGTACGTAGAACATTTTCTTGACCAAGAAACATGCAGAATCTCGGACATCTTACATCCAAGTATATTTGGGGGCCATTGCATACAGTTTCCTTTAGATGAGACAGTGGTGGGAGGCATTTTTCCTCTGGGCCAAAAAATATAAAGTACAAGAAGATGTCAAAACTACCCAGGGTTAGTGAATTACCTTAACTGACAACTCTGAGAGAAGCAACTTTTAAGCACAAAGATGACACTGCATTTCCAGATACCTGAGAAAATGAGCAGAAATCTTCTAGACACATCTCTAAGCAAGATGGATACCACAGTCAGCTGTGACTAACTTCCCCTCACCACTCCAGGCGATGGTCTGAGCTGAGTTCTTAAATCAAGGGTGGAAAATAGGTTCCAACTTGAGTCAATTGACAGAGGTTGTCTGGAACACTATTTTGAAAAAATACTTGGGAGCCTCATCCAGACTCAGTGAGAAAGACTGCCATGATTGGCAATGTCTGCACTGGGCAGAAGAGGGAAAATTGATGGCACATGTACTAAGCGTCTGCCAGAGGCAACGTCCCTTTCAAATTCTAAAGGAAAAGAAATCTACACAGCAAACTGGATTAACTTCTTATCCAGAGAGAATTTACATCAGAATTTCAAAAAAGCAAGAAAAACATCCATAAAATTATTTACCATTTGTCTTGAAAAGAAAACTGTAACAGAAAAAATAACCTGTGTGGCATGTACACTCTTCAAGTCAGTCTCCTCAAAGTAAACTGAATCTGCCAGAACAGAGTCAAGCTACAGCTCAAGGACATGTTTTTCTATGACCCAAGAGCTAAGAATGATTTTTACGTTTTTTAATGATTGGGACAAAATTAAAAGACTATTTTGTGACACATGACGATTACGTGAAATTCAAGTTTCAGTGCCCATAAATATAGTTTTATAGGATCACAGCCACATCTATTCATTCATGTGGAGGCTATATCTTCTTTCAAGCTATGAGGGCAAAATTGAGAAGTTGTGACAGAGACTGCACGGCCGGCAAAGCCTAACATATTTACTACCTGGCCCTTCACAGAACAAGAATGCCAACCCCTGTGCTAGAAGAAATGGTATAAGGTTTCTTCAAGCTATAGGCAAGTAATTCTCTATCAAAGAAGGAAATTTAATTCAATAAGTTTCATAAAGTACTTATCTGAGAAAGTTGCTACTCTGTCCCTTTGTTAACACATAAGTAATTACATGTAGTACTCATGAATAAAGTTTCCCTCATCATGCAACAAACAAAAAAATTCTGCTATGCCTCCCAGAGAAGTGTCCATATGGGCACAAAATGAATAAAGGAAAGAACTACAAGTAGACCTTAATTCTTTTAACCTCTGTTCTGCAAGTACATATAAAAAAAAAACACATAAACTTACTTTTATTGTTTTGGTTTGAAGTCTCAATCCATTCAGGGTGTTGATAGCTTTCTCTGCATCCTTAGGGTCAATGTAGTTCACAAAGCCATATCCCAAGCTCTGCCCTAATGAAAGGGAAAGGGAAAAAGGCATATGGTTAGCTCTACACCACTGATGACAGACATCCACTTTCATTCTGGCATATGGTCTTGTCATTAACGCCAGCACATTCTCTCAATAGAAAAAAAAAATCTACATTAATTCTTCTAGAAATATACATGTGGCCTTTTTTCATCTCCTGTCTATTACAGTTGCAAGTTTAAACATCAGTTAGAACTCAGCAAGCTGTGCTGTTTAAAAAACACACATACCCAAAGTGTTCCATCATACATGTCCTGCCTGAGCCAGAGCACCCAGCAGCAAGGCAACATTCAGCTTCGGAAACTGTGGGTGCAAGTCTCCACTGAGCTGCTGTGTGGGATTCATGGGCACGACTTTTTCAGCTTCAGTTTCCTTACCCATAAAATTGGAAAGCAAAAAGCATCAACCAAGAATCTGTCAGTGTTCTGTACACATTACCCTGACAAATTTACAGCCTTTACCAAGTACAATTATTTCAGATTCTAAAACGGTGGAGAATCGTGAGTATGTGTGTGTGTACATGGAATATATGTGTGTATATGCATAAGTACATTAATTTTAGAGGAGCTTATTCAAATAAACTGAATCCAATTTTCTAAAAGGGGTCTGAAGACCTAGCTAAGGAATACAGGGAAATATGAACACAAAGATTTACACTTGAGAACATCTAAGCCCATGAGAACATGTGGGAAAAAAAGAAAAGCATAAACAAAGATAAAAAACAGAATAATTTTGGAGTAAGAGTTGCTTCCAAATAAGTCTGCTGTTGCTTTTATCCATCACCTGAGCCCTCTCGCCCCTGGCTCACTGATGTGTCCCGACTCTCAAGAAATAGGAAGTAACAAGAGATCGGAATCAACGGAACGCACAGACAAGTAAAGCCAATCCTAAAGGTCTCCATTTTTCAACTAAGGGAAAGTTTCTCAGTTTGAAAAGGCGAGAAACACTTTACTGGGGGGGGGGGGGGGGGGGAGGAGGTGACAAAAATGGACATTAAAAAGATTTAGTCTACTAAAAGTCAAACCAAACCAATTGAAGGTTTCCTGGAAGATTCCCAGTAAAGGTCCAAATACTTCTTATTAATTACCATTTGGGGATCAATTTCATAGCAAAAGAAAAAGGGATTGTTTTTTCTTTTAAGCAGCAACTTAGGTCCAAGTGGTTATGAATACAGATATTTAGAATAGGCTAACCAGAGTGGCCAATGTGGTTCTTTATAAGTATACAAAGAGAGAGAGAGAGAGAGAAGGCTAAACACAATGCCTAATAACCATGAAAACTTGGGATTGTATTTGGGGGACCACAATCATTTTGAGGGGATAATCACTGATAGCTTATACCCTTTTATCAAATTATATTTTTTTCTGTTTTTAAAAAAGGGAGTTAGGAGAGAGCTAAAACTAATTCAGTTCATTTTTTTTTTCTCACACTACTCATATAGATTGTGTTTTACTCTAGGCTGTTTTTTAAAAGTTGCATGTGAAATCTGCAATTTTAAGCCTTCAGTTTCTTCCTAATTTGACATTTATCATGTGTCTACTGCATGCACAGTGCCCTCTTATGAAATGTGTCACAGTTCTTTTGTCACTGAGGATTCAAATAGGCTGAACATTTAAAAATCTGCTCAAAGAAGCTGTTTATGATGAAAATAATACAGGCTTTGGAGATAAACACACAGAAGTTCTAATCCTGGCTCTGCTGTTTACCAGCTGTGTGACTCTGAAGAAACTAATTAACCTCTCTGAGTCATTAACTTCCTTATTTCTAGAATGAGGATAGTTCCTACCCAGTGAGGTTGCTAAGGCAGTGAGGAGAACATTCACTATTGATGGAGGTAGACCACTCCAGTCAAAAAATAAAGTGAGGAAAAACAACATATCTACTAAATGTTAAGGAGTTTACATGTATTCATTTAAAATTAGGGGCTTCCCTGGTGGCGCAGTGGTTTTGAGTCCACCTGCCGATGCAGGGGACACGGGTTCGTGCCCTGGTCCAGGAAGATCCCACATGCCACGGAGCAGCTAGGCCTGTGAGCCATGGCCACTGAGCCTGCACGTCCGGAGCCTGTGCTCCTCAACAGGAGAGGCCACAGCAGTGAGAGGCCCGCGTACCGCAAAAAAATAAATTAATTAAATTAAATTAAACCAGAAAGATGCTACCAGTATAACAGGGGAAGGAAAGGCAAAGTGAACACTGGGTGGTTTTGTCACACTGCTATTCTATAACAAAATTAATCAAATTATCAATGGTATTAGCATTGAGTCCATTTCTCCTACCTACCCTCTCAACCACCCTCACACCTATATTTTGGCAAATTCTAATCAAAGTCCTTTCTTAACCTTGGTACACACCGGAATCATCTACAGAGCTTAAAAAACAAAAATGAGAGCAAAAAGAAAAACTGATGCCTGAGTCCCTTTCCCCAAATTTTTCTTTTTTAATTGGTCTATTATGAAGCATTGATACCAGGTTTTTTAAAGCCTGGTGACTGTAACACATGCAGCCAAGGCTGAGAATCACAGTTTTAATAGTGAGAGATACTCTGAGGCTGCAAATAAGGCTTCTGGGAGCTCTTAGAGGGGCCAGATGCTGATGGTCTGGGCATGTGAAGTGACTCTGCAAGGAAGACTGCCTTTTTACAGATGCATTAAAAAAAAAACAGTAGATGTCTTTCTTCTAAAATCTTCAAGTTATCCACCACTTCAGAGAAACAGTTTACTGCTTACCGGGTCACTCTCTAGCAGAACAGTGCCTGCTGGAGTTGGGTCACTGGGTAAAGTAAAAAATCCTAACCTGCTTAGCTGTCTCTTGCCCTGTCCTCTGAGCTCTTACTCCTAGCACACTGTAGGCACTCAAGAAGTTTGCTAAATGCACGAATGAGAAGCGCAGTGGTGTTATTAATTTAACCAAAGGTATTATCATCAATGTCACCATCAGATAGTCTAGCCATTGAATGAATGGGTCTTTGACCTGACCCCCTCAAGCAGCCACTGCTAGTTTTAATGAGGAGTCAACCAAATTTCAACTATTGGAAATTGAGTAAACTCAATATTTATCCCTAGATGAGCTCTCTGCCACAAAGTTTCTAATTTGCTTAGTGGTAGTATTAGGAAGAGCAACACCTGCCAATTAGTATTTAAGGTAAGCAAAATGTTATTACTACCCTAAGTAAAATAATATGAAAGGAGATATTTGCTGCTAAACGGCTGCATTCCCAAATCCACTGTAGTAGATGCATTAACATGTTGGCATTGGAACTACAAGGGAGTTAGTAACTTCACAGATTTTCATTTTAAAGTGAGTTAATCAAGTCAGCAAATATGTGTTGGATGCTTAAAATACATAGAGGCATCACAAATGATACAAAGATAGGCAAGACTCTCCCCATTCTCATCTTTAAGCTGTGTGGTGTTCTGGTGTTTAATTTTAGCCTCACACTGATCTTATGAGATACTCATATTCTTCCCCTGTAAGGAAGAAATGGTATCTGAAGCTGGGCAAGGTCAATCAGCTTCCTCAAATGAAAAAACAGGTAGAAAGTAGTGGTCAGGACTTGAATCCAGGACTCTCAAATGCTATGTTCTTCTCCTCTCAATTCACAACTAGTTTATATCTGAACCTGGGTCACCTTCAATATGCCTGAAATATAATGTAAACACACTTTCTAACAGAGCTCTACCACAAAAACTTGTTTTGAGACAGTTGCCTACTGTCTCAAATTGCAGTACTTCTTGTGCAAATATCTATTTCAGTATATATGAATTCCTATGCTGTTATTCATTCCTATGACAATGTAAAGGCACCTTATTTATACAGTGCCTGTTTCAGGTTATTATGAGTACAGATTTTTTAAAAATATAAACAGTAGCAAGTCAAACATCAAGAAAAAATATTTAGCCTGGACCCACTTTTTCCTACTTTTGTATGCATCAGCTAGTAACAGTCATAAACTACCAAGGAAGGCTTGAAAACCAAGCATCATTTAACCATATCCTCCAAATCTATTTTTCACGTTATTCTGAATTTAGAATGTGCATATTGACAGTCTTAAAACCAAGAATCACTTCTTTAAAAAACCTATAAAGCTGGCTTTCCTGGTGGCGCAGTGGTTGAGAGTCCGCCTGCCAATGCAGGGGACGTGGGTTCGTACCCTGGTCCAGGAGGATCCCACATGCCGTGGAGCGGCTGGGCCCGTGAGCCTGCGCGTCTGGAGCCTGTGCTCCGCAATGTGGAGAGGCCAAAACAGTGAGAGGCTCGCGTACCACACACACAAAAAAACAACTATAAAGCTCTACATTTAAATTCCAAGTATAACAATTATGGAAACCAACATGATCAAAAGAAACTTCTGAACAAAATGACAAAGCTAAGGCTCACCCAAAAAAGCCTTCAAGACAAATAAATCCTGTCTTTAGAAGACAAAAAATTCCTCTGGTAGCTGAACATCAAGAATAAGGTCAATGCTACCCGTCCCCAGCTATCCTCACAAGCTACCCGTGGTCCCATGCTCTTAGGGACTTTGTAAGCATTAATCTAAGTCTTGGTCCTAATAGTCACAGCTGGGATTCTAAAACTTCACAATGGTGGAAGCTATCTCTACAGTCATAGGACTAAGACCTTCAAAAGAAGGTGCTGAAAGCTCCTGGTCAATACCGCACTTCCGCGCATGGTATTCTGTAGATAGTGTCTGTGTGAATGTCTTCTGTTTTGCACCCTTCTTTTTAATCTAAATATATGCCACAGAAAAGGATCACTTCTTCACAAGAGACAGAACAATTACTTATAAACTGTTCGTTGGCATAAGGAGAACTGTTATAAACAGGCTGCTTAGAGCCATGGTCAAGTGATCTAAAGCACAGAGCTGAAACACTCCAAGGCCTCTGAATGGGACTGAGGCACACTGAGAGCTGCGTGGGGGTCAGAGCAGGAAGAGGAAAACAGGAAGAAAATCTGTTTAGTGACAAAGTGCTAGTGGGAAACACAGTAAACTCCAATTTATCCCTAACGGTGCATAATTCAAAGCAGCAGCCGTTCCCTTGCCACCTACATTGCTTTTAATAGCATACTTTAATTACAAATTTAATTGCATATTTTAATTAAAAATACACAATCTTCTGGACCCATTTAATTCAAAGGTTACTTTATTTAGTCTTTTCTATTTCACATGACTACCAATGTTCTAAATATCAAGCTACCCCCTCAGGTTTAAAGGTAAAAGCAATAGATCACCACAATTCTTGATTACAAACCTGGTACATAAATTTAATTTTATCCAACCAATATTAAGTGAGACCCTTCTCAACATGGAATTGTGAAAAATAAAATTCTGTATTTAAAAGTCATCCTAGGGCTTCCCTGGTGGCGCAGTGGTTTAGAATCTGCCTGCCAATGCAGGGGACACGGGTTCAAGCCCTGGTCCAGGAAGATCCCACATGCTGCAGAGCAACTAAGCCCGTGCACCAAAACTACCGAGCCTGCGTTCTAGAGCCCGCGAGTCACAACTACTGAAGCCCACTATGCCTAGAGCCTGTGCTCTGCAACAAGAGAAGCCACCGCAATGAGAAGCCAGCGCACCACAGAGAAGAGTAGCCCCCGCTCACCGCAACTAGAGAAAGCCGGCGCGCAGCAACAAAGACCCAACGCAGGCAAAAATAGATAAATAAAATAAATTTTTTTAAAAAAGTCATCCTACATATTTCTCACCAACATTCAGCATTCATTTGTTCAATGATTATAGAAAATCTACTTTTTGCTAATCCCTGAGGATAAGCAAAGAGACAAAAAGTTCCTCTTCATAAAACTTACATTCTGGTAGAAGGAAACAAAAGAACAAGCTCTACAGTATATATTACAAGAGACTAAGGGCTAAGGAGAAAAAAAGCAGAGAGAGGAGAGTTTGGAGTGCAGGGTCAGGGCTGCTGACCTAAATATAGTGGTGAGAGCAGGCCCCACCCTGAAAGTAACGTTTGATCCAACACTTCAAGGAAGTAGCTCATAGTTTACTAGGGAAGCTGTGCAAGCAGATTCATTTCAGTGCAAGTTCTACCACAGGGGTATCACATCCCGTCTGTTATACCAGCTAAATCTGCCCCCAGCCCCAGCCCCAGCCCCTCGGCATTAGCACAGGTCCTCATGTATTATTCTAATTTGGATTATTGCTACAATATCCTAACCCATTATCCCTTCCCTAGACCCCTGTTAACTCCCAAACCAGTCATTCTCAACTGTAATATTGTCTGGGTTATCTTTCTAGAAGAAAATCCCAATCATACTCTGGTTTCCAAGGTCATCATCAGCTTCTTGCTTACTTCTACTACCCCTATACATACGCATACCCTCAAACGCATAATCTGTTCCCTGTGCCTGGAAGACATATCTCCAACTGGCTAGCCCTGACAAATCCTTTAGGACTTTCTCTGAGACCATTTCCTGCCACAATTTGTCCCACTCCCAATGCTCACTGTTCAGTGCCCCTCCCTAGTCCTCCCACAGCCTTTATATTATACACCTTTATCTTAATACGTATGGGTATTGAGTCAATTTGGATGTCGCCTCCCTTAGACTGTTGAGCAAAGGCAAGCTGAGCATAGCTCCTGATATAAAAGACCCTAGCATAGATTACTAATATGCCCATTGAAACAATGAATGAACGAACAAGCTAATAAAAAAAGAATGAACAAACGAAGAAACAGCCATCTGCCTTCCAGGAACTTACGGTTTAGAAGAGAGATGCCCTTATAAACATGCTCCCCATGTCCCTACATCATACCAGATGGTTACAGAACAAAAGGAGACAAGATGCTCAAATGTTACAGTATTCTGTCTTTATAAAGTAGTGATGTAAGATACATTTTTTCAAACAGTTCATGTAAAATTTTTCACATGAAAATTTTCTACAAATACCATTTAAATAAAATGTCAATTTAAAAAAATAATGTCACCTAGAGTAATTTGATAGATTTACATAAATCTGTTTCACAAATCTCTAAGTATAAATTATGGGATGTCAGCATATAATTTTGTTGAAAGTGCTTTTTCACTAATATAATTAAGTCTGCTGAGACTATTCATGTACAAGTCAAATAAAATGCAGAGTGAATTCTGTAAAAACCTAGTAGTTGAATCAACAATAAAAGGTGACTATGCTGATTGATGTGTATCTATTATTTTATTTAGAGCAATAGTAATGCTTTATGAAATAAAAAGGACAAAAGCAGCATGACTCTTTTCTAAATCCCCCAGTAAGCAGAAACAGGTCACTATGGTCCCCTCTGACAAGCAAGACTATTTGCAAGATGAGGTTTAATAATGTAACATTTAACAACAACAACAAAAAAGCAAATTGGGAAGATATACTATCTCTAAACATGGTCCCTGTATAAAACTGCATCCCTTAACAAAAAAAACAAATAATCTGATTTAGGAAAACAAGTTTTCACTCCAAAGGGGGACAATTTTTGTTTTTAAAGACAGACCCACCCCTTTCCCTCAATCTAACACCATTCTTCCCTCCTCCCCCAAACACAAAATGAAGTTGCAAATGTGTTGTTTCTTCAGATGGACTTTCTGTTCTTGGGCACTGGTTTTGTGTGTCTGTTGAGACAGGCTGTGCACTGCAGCTCTGGCACCACAACAACATGCACCAGACTTTACAAAGGACCTTTCTCAACATCACAGATCTGATGTGTAACAAAACCATGTGGGTACCACACATCAGGGGAAAGCTTTGACAGAATCTTAGAAGAACAGAAGAGGGATGTAATCTTCTCCAGTCTCTCCAAATTTTAATTCCTGACTTAGCCTGAGTCTCCTCAGATGCCAGATGCAGGAGGTCCTTCCATTTAAATATTCAACTAACTCAGGTCAAATTAAACAGGTCCTCCTCATCGCCCTCTGATGGGAAAGATCAAATTGTGAGGCAGAGAACTGGTGAAATCCTATTACTACAGACCAAGCCAGACTCCCTTGAAAGCTTGGAGCATTTTTACCAGCTTCCCAAAGGATATTACCAGGGATTATCACCAGGATGGAGAATTCAACCTAGACACTCACATAATACAGAAAACAGATGGCTCACTAGAAGACTCATCTTCTACCCAACTGCTAATAAAGCTGGCCTGAGACTAAAGAGCCCAATATTTTAAAATGGTTTTCATGACTTTACAGATATACGAGATAACATAGAAGAGTTTAAATCGTAACTTTTCTGCTGAGATCAAAGTTGTAAATAGTCATCACTTGGTAAATATTTCCTAAGTAGCCTAATTCGAGAGGGAGCAGTTAATGACCTCAAGCACCGGAGCATTTTCCTACTGAGTTAATTTTAATGGCCATATCTGTCCTCCGATTATACAACTGGTAGAGCTCCATTTTCCTATAGTTCCAGTCCCAGTAATTATGAATCTGCTGGCAATGCAGCATGACCTTGCTTAAGTTGGCAAAACTGTGGGTTCTTAATACATCACCATTTCAGACATTAAGAACTCCCACACAATTCAGTCTTAGGCTTCTGAGAACAGCATATTAAATCCTCTAAATTCTCAAATAGTGCATATGGGTACTAAGATGTCTTGCATCGGAGACCAGGAAGATGAGGAAAAATGATCTTTATTTAAAGTGGGAAAATAAACTATTTCTTCTAGTACACCCATCTTAGGAGAAGACTTTAACTTGGACCAGGTTCTCTAGCTTGAGAAAAAGTGAATAAGATATTATAGCATCTCAACACCATTTTTAAAAACAAACAAACAAAAAACCAAAAACCAGTTCTCATTACTCTCTGATTTAGGTAGTTGCTCTAAAAGAAAACTCAGCAGGCCTACCTTCAAACACTGGAGCTATCCCCATGGTGAGAGCAAAAGCCAGAAAACTGTTAGTTGGCCAGAAAGTCAGACCTTACCGTTCAAAAAAAGTTAGGATATTAACATACACTGAGCTAGGGCAAAATCAACTCTCAATTAAAGATCTAAGTTGGCTACAGTAGTCTCACTTCTTTGTTACTTATAATTAACTCTATACAGATTTCCCCTGCCATACACACACAAAATGGGGCTTGTGTGGAATTCCCTGGCAGTCCAGTGGTTATGACTCTGCACTTTCACTGCCGAGAGTGCAGGTTCAATCCCTGGCTGGGGAACTAAGATCCTGCAAGCTGCAGGGTGTGGCCAAAAAAAAACAAAAAGGGGCTTGTATTATCTGCTTTATTTTGTGCATACTTAAAAAGCAGTAGAGTTGTTCAAATAAATATCATTTGAGATGAGGGCCAGGGAACTATACTCCTCAAAATATTACTGTGGTAAAGAGGGAAACCAGTTTACAACTGCAGTAGTAAAAAGGGCATCTGCTGTTGCTTGCACTACCAGCTGGTGTCAATCTACACACACACGGAAATCGGTAAGCAGTCCATCAAAAAGCAGTACAGTTTCTTAATGTGCTTCTCTCTTTGTAAGATTTTAATTTAGATATTGCAAGGAAAAAAATGTAAAGGCCCTAAACACTATAATTAGCCCAGTGCCCTTTCTGAGCTGTATAAGAGTTTTGCCAACCACTATGGTGTGGTGTTTTGTCCAGAAGAATGGGAAACATTAGTCAGACCATGCAAATCCCACCAGGTCCACATGATTTTAAAAAATTGTTACAGAGGGTAAGTTTTCTTCCTGAACACATAATGGTTTTGTGTTTTTTTTTTTTAAGTTTCTCACTCACTCCAAAGTTAAAGGTTCACCAGCCAAAACCTTCCAATAGGCAAAGCTCGGTAAGTCGGGGAGAGAAGTCTGTTCCTGCTGCCCCATAAATGCTTTTATCTAGCTCTCTGGAAGCAAACAGTACCACTACCTAATTACTGACTGCTATCAAGCATCTTATGAGCCTTATATTACATGCAGCCAACATATTTAATTCTCACAACAAAGCTCTCTGTAACCCATTTTACAGTAAAAACATGGAGGTCCTGAGATATTAACTAACTTGATCCAAAGGCATAGAGGTAGCTGGTAAGTGGTAGTGTAGTTTTCGAAACCATAATTGACTTATCCAAACTCCGTCTTTTCAGCATACATTTCACTGCCTTTGGCCAAGCTTGGGAATTATTTTGAGTCAGAGTCCTGTGCATCCGAAGTACACAACTTTTCAACCAATACACCTGCATTGTTTTTCTTGTTCTTTGTCATGTAACTGATTGACTGGAACGTCACCATTCTTTCTCAATCCATCAAGAAACTATGTATTAAAAGAAAAAAACACGAAAATGTTTATCACCTCACAGGTACACAAACCACTTCAACCCTCAAAACAAATCCATCACTACAAAACACATAGAGATCTCCGCATTATAAAAATATTCATTTAAAACAGGACTTGCTTTACATACTCCTTTTCCAGAAGCTCAGAAAGCAATTCTTACGGCTAAAGCCAAACGTGTTTGCTACTGCCAAAATCGTCTCCCACACAAGACACTTCCCTCATCAGCAGATTGCATTGAAATGCTTTCACACGCATAGCATGGTTTTCTAGCTGTAGAAAAGCAGGTGGGATCAGTACCACATGGTCTCTGCCCTCTAAGATCTTAGCTCAAAAATTTAAAGCAAGACAATAACCAAGAGAGATGCAGGCACTTAATGAACACAGAACACCTATATTTAATCACTGGCATTTAAAGCTTAACCAGGATGAACTTGAAGAGAAGGCTTTAGGAGGTGAAATTTAGGAGATTCTTGTCAGAGAAACTGTGGAAACAGGCATATGGAGAAGAGCTAATTGGTGGAGAAGTACAGAGGAGTTGGTTAGACCAAAGGCACATTGAACAACAAGTGGTCTGTGCAGAGGTAAGAAGCAGACCCTCCATCTTAAGAACAGGGGCACCCCATGTAAAGGCTTGTAGTGGTCACAGTGTAGGATGCACCAAGCAGGAAGTGACGATGAAACACACGAGAGAAACCTACGGAGGTCGGAGGTTAACTTTGGCAGCTTGAACAATCACTAAGGAGATGCAGATCTAGCATCAAGGAGACTCCTGGGGAAGAAGTCATGACAACCCAGAAAGGGGATCTGACCCCAATTCCCTTTCAAAAAAGTCCCCAGAGATCTCTAAAAAGACAAAAATGAGAGGATAAAAACCCATCATATCTTTCACAAGTCCCTACAAATCGCCCCAACCCTAAATCGCAAACTTCTCATTTGGACAAATCCCAGCCCAAACCTTCTATTCCTAATTCTCCTATTCCACAAAAACTTTTGTTCATGCTACAGTTCTCTGAGCCCCTGTCAAGTACACTCGTATCTGAAAATGAGCCTGATTAACTTAGTCCAAGTGGCCTTTTCCCCCAAAACTGAACTTTCGGAACAACTACTCTTCCTTCAGAGGGCCTTCCAGATTAAGGGCCAGGATTGGAATCGAAAGCAATCCCTCAAACCCCAGGAGGATCTGTATTTCCTTGGCGCGATAATGTCTCACCTTCGTAAGGCTAACAAGACACAAGGAACCTTTAGAACCTTAGGTTAATACCCTGACATGAATACAGAACCACCCACCTAATGACCTCTCAAATATTCATTCACTATGAATCTAACAGGGTGTAGATAACCCCCAGCCAACAAAGAGCAGCACTCAAGATGACGGCCCCAGGGAAGGCTTATGATTTCTGAGATCTCTTTTACAAAGCTATAAAAACATATGTACCTGAATGCTCCCCAACTCCCAGTTAAGCTGCTATTATGAGTGAAAGTGTTAATAACCACCCTAAGTGGGCGCAGTGTTAACAAACCTCACTTTGACATTTTGTGTAGCAATCACGAAGTTATACACGAAGTTATACACGACTTCTGAATTCACACACATATCTAAGTCCTTTACATATAATATGGTAATACCAAGTCAAAAAATAAAGAGGGGGAGGGAGGAAGGCCAGGTCATTTAAAGAGGAGACATTGGATAGCATTGTATCATCAAGAAAAGAAAGTTTCAAATAAAGTAAAAGCACATATCATTTCACCTTCTTATCTGCATCACTGATAAAGTATCCTCCATACAAGTAACAAGGCTTCCATCTGGGGACAACTCTCCACTTTAGTTCATTTTATTTTAAAAAGACAGACCAGAATGAAATTACTGATATTTTTAGCAACAACAAAGGAAGTAAAATTCCAGAGGAATCCATTGTCCCCAATCTACACAAAGATTTAGGTATAAATAACATACGATTTTCCTTCTCTCTGTACAGGACATTTTGTTTAGTCTATATTTAATAAAGAAAGGCAGTTACATTTCCAAGACGATGTGAGGAGCAGGGTTTTTTTCCTCCCCCTCAATTTAAAATAGTCACACAAAAGCACTGATTTTTATACTTAGGAGAAATCCCCAAACAGACCAATTGTGTTTTGGTAGGTTAGGGTATAAATGCTGACTATAAAAGAAACCTATTTAAATACTGCAGATACAGCTTCAAGGACCTCAAAAAAGCCCTCTCTGAAGCAGTAAAGAGGAAAGAATCCCAATGGAACAAAATCTATAGAGGAAGCTGAGCAGGACACGGTAAAAGTGGTAAAGGCTGCAAGTCAGGTGGGAGCCATGGCTACAATTAAGTCAAAGAGGTGCCCTCACAAAAATAAATATCCGCTTTGTTTCTTGCTAAGGGACAGCTATGTTACAGCAAACCACTCTGAGACCCCAGTGCAATTTCTCCACCAATTAACAGATGGCTTCTAAACAGAAATATAAAAGGGGCTAGCTCTTGCAATTGCCACATTCATATCACACAGAAGCATCTCTTCCATAATCACCTAGTTTAAAAGTTGAAAGAATTAGGTCCTGTAATCCTCTAAATTAAAAATTCACAAAAACACAAGGACAAAAAAGCAAATGCTTAAAGGATTTAGCCTAGACAATCATTCAGCACACAAAGGTGATGCAGCACTGTCCACATCAGCATCACAGCAAATGAACCATCACAAGGAACTAGAGAGGTGTGTCTTTTACCACTGACTAAAGGTATATTAAAAATGAAATATTCAAATCATATAGTCCACAACTTAGTATACCTGACCACTGCTGCTAACTCCTGGATACATTATCCCTGTGAGACAGGAAAAAACCTAAACACGAAAATAATCTTTTTAACTTATTACCATTTTATTGTCTCATGTACCCACGAATCTACAAGCAGGGTGCAGGTAAAAAATTTTATTCAAGAAGAGCATCTCATCTAATTCAACTTAGGAACTTTTAAAATGTTTTCTTTCATCTGCTATTACTAAAGTTACTGGACTACTTGCTTATTCTCATATCTGAGGTTCATTCTTGGGGAAAGTGCTGTGTTTTTATGGCACCAGATTAGTATTAAGGACCCTCTGGATGCGGAAAAGTAACTTCTACAGACAGAGCTTCTAGGTTTTAGCGGTCATATTACATAATTCTACAAACACATTTCAAGATTAGGGCAAAGACAAGTAACAAAAGAACTCTCATTCATACTAATTCATCTTTTTGCCACCAAGTGTCCCCTAAAGAAAAGGGGTCAAGGAGTTTATGGCCTCCTGCTAAGTCTCAGACCTATATCCATTAAATGATACCTCATCAGTGACAAAATCAACCTTGCTCTTGTCAAGTAAGTTTCACAAATAATTTCAGACCTATGCATTAGAATCAGTCACATTAAAGAGCATCCTACTCAGGAGGATGCTATACAAAACACTAGGTATTCGACTACAAGTACATCACTCAAATAAAGATTTCACTAAACACTAGTCTTTAGTTCATTCTAGTATGCAATAACCTTTAGTGTCGAGGAGTTTTCCTATTTTGTTGCTGACAATTTCTTACTTGCTATTTTATAAAGCAACAGAACACTAAATAGTTATATATTACAAACTAATCTCCTTTATCTGGGGAAAAACTTGAAAATCTTATCTATGCTGCCAGATCACTTACTAGTTAAGTCCTATTCCCAAATATAATATAATGCTTATTCTAGTTCTCTTAATAAACACTAACATTATTAAGGTATTCCTTATATACCTAAATTACCAATCTTACTTTCCTCAAGGAAGAATATTTCCTAGCAAGAAACCACACATATATATACACTCTGAATTGCAATTCGTTAACCCAAAAGCCTTCTATACTTTATTTGAGTTCTTGATCCTCTGCTCCTCCCTAAAAAACATACACCTAAAACTAAAGGAAGTAAAACTTGTATTATGGTTTAAAAAGCTTTATCATCTTATAGTTGTGACTTGTGTATGTGTAAAAACCTCAGACATCTCTGAGATTTAGTTAAGATTCAGATAAAAACTGACTGGTTCTAAACAGCACTCGTTTGAAGCAAGGAAGAGGGGCAAATTATTTTTCATAAGCCTCCAGAATATGAAAGATTACATTAAACATAAAATTTAAAAATTCAATTAAGTATTCTATGCTACTTGGCCATCTTAATTATAGTCCTTCCACTCTTAAAACATGGGAATTAACCCATAATTTCTTCTCTTTCCTAGCAATTCAAGACTTCTGGTTGAATATCCAGAAAAAAAAAACCTAAAGGTTAACCAGAGTGATAACTATATTAGTTACCAAATTTCATCAAATAACTGTCCTTGGCCAAATTTTAAATCTTACCATAAAACATAATTACTTCCCAATCTTGACTGCTGCCTAAGTCTTTGATTCCATCATTCCTTACAAAGCTAAGGTGTTCCTTCATTTTAATTTTCTATCACTTTCATCTAGGATAAAAAAATAAGTGAAGCAAAATTTCTAAGGAAATTCAAATCAAGTGACCAGGAGCTAAGTGAGATTTTTACAATCACCACAGGATTTTGTTTTCTGAATGTAGAACCTACAGCCTAATTAAGGTGTTATTCAAAGATTTTCTGTATCATTTCCTATAAAACCTGGTAATATCTTAGCCAGGCCATCCTTCTTCCCACCCCCATGCTGTGTTTTTACTTAAAGCTACTTGAACAGAAATCCCATTCTAATCCTCTAAAGCTTACATAAATATCTTAACAGGTTGCATGGTAAGAACGTAAAATTGATCGTATTTCAAACAAAGTTAAGATTCTGCATCAATGATTAGAAATAAAAATACTAAAAATAAAGATAAAACTAGAATTTGATCTTTTCTTTATTTTATTTTATTTTTTTGTGGTACGCAGGCCTCTCACTGCTGTGGCCTCTCCCGTTGCAGAGCACAGGCTCCAGACGCGCAGGCTCAGCGGCCATGGCTCACGGGCCCAGCCGCTCCGCGGCACGTGGGATCTTCCCGGACCGGGGCACGAACCCGCGTCCCCTGCATCGGCCGGCGGACTCTCAACCACTGCGCCACCAGGGAAGCCCTAGAATTTGATCTTTTCAAAGAGAACTGAAGACTGTTCAAAAAGAATTGATACTGAGGATGTATACCATTGACTCTATGGAACACAGAAATGTAATGCCTCTAAGCATACCTATGACCCCACATGGCTAGAAACCATAGTTTTAATTAAATGATGACTAAGTAAGCAGAGGGAATAAATGAAGGTTATTCACAAGCAAGCTTGTTTTTCTACAAGGTATATGCCTCTCATCAGCTGCTATAAACAGCAGGAGCCACCAAACATTACTGATCTCTGAAGATTAACCAGCTGAGTGACCAGAGAGAATGCCATTACTACTGGTGATCTCACTCAAGGAGGAAAGTAGTGACCACAAAACATAATGAAATGGGGGAGCAGTCACAAGATGTTATTTAGGACAGAATATCAATTATCTTCATTGCACCTACGACTTCTGCATAATTATATCAGAACTTCACTTTCCTCCACCAATGACAATGTGAATCAAATGAGTCAACTCTTTGAAAGATAGAGCCAAGGGACTTTATAAAATACACATACGTATAAACCTCGCAAAACAAAGACAAGACATCTTTACCAATAGCTTTTGTTTTCCTCAAAGCTAAAAGTCTCAGGGCAAGTAAGCAGTCAGCTTGGGCAGTTCATCTATTACAGCTATGACAAATATAACAGGTTCAAAGAAGAGAAAACTGTGACCCTACAGACACTGGGAAAATGGTCAGGATGCAAACCCTGGAGGGTTACTGGCAATAAAGCGTACCATACAAAAAGGGGTAACTGTTTTGTTAGAAGTGAAAGATAGTCCTTAAACAACAACCCTCAGACTCCATCAGAGGTAAAAGCTGTTCCAAACAAACCAAAATAAAAATAAAAATCACAACACCTTTATCCCTACAAAGCAGTAATATGTCTGAGTATATGATGACTCTAGACTGCAGCTTAACTTCTTCCACATCATAGATGCTTTACAGAATCTAGCTGAACACACATGGTATGTTAAAGAACTAAAAGTTCAGGTTAGAATGATATAGGTGTGAAAGGTATCCAACTAACTGGAAATATGACCTGAGCAAAAAAGGGCTCAATCTCCCATTAAGATTCAAATAACTTCCTAATGGAAAACTTTCTGTTATCTAGAGAGTGAGGCCTGGAACCTGCACCTTCTTTGACAGCCCTGTGTGGAAAGACGGTGAGTTCAAAACAGGGACTTCTAAGCAATTTCAAAAGTTACTTTCTTATGGGTCAATGTGATGTCAACCAAAAAAAAAAAAAAAAAAAAATCAGTAAGCTTACTTTTGGGTGTGTAGAAAAGTAAACTCTGACACACAGAGACAGAAATGTGAATTAAGCAAGAATTGTTTCACTAGAGTTCTATATTATAAGTAACATAAACTGACTCTAGCTAACTAGCAAAAGGGAATTTATTGGAAGAGGCACAGAAATTTTCAGAATCAATAGGGGTTGGGAACCAGGCTCCAGTGGGCTAAGTAGTGAAAAGAACAGCCATCATCTCAGATCTAAAACACACAGTCTGATGAGATGGGTCACCATCACCATCTCATCCTTCCATCACTTCCTTGAGGTCTTGGGAGAAAATACCTAATTGATTTTACTTGGGTCTCATACTGGCCCCTTGTCTATACTAAGGCAAGGACAGAGAGAACCTGTCTCTTGGATTCTGAAACTATACTCCCACCAACTGTACACCAAGAAAAAGAATATCTCAATATGGAATGGTCTTATGAAATCAGAGAGACAATCTTCTCTTGCATCCATGAAGGGTCTTATGAATTTCTCCATACGAACTGAAAAGAAATACCTCTCTTATTTCTGATCAAATAAAAGACTGCTTCAAAGACTGACCATCAAATGGAATAATCAACAAATCACTAGTGGACCAGACCACCCCCTGCATATAGAAAGCATTGCTTCTAACTCCTAGCTCAAAAACAAAAGAAAGTCACCAGTTTAGAACATTCTGCATCCCCCTCTGCAAACTATGACCAGTTCCCTCCACCTCTACCACACCTTAAAAATAAGGTGCCAATAATGTAAGAAATTACATTATCAGAGTATGTTGTGACTCAGGATCTCTTTAACAGATAGTCACTACCCTAAATCAAGTACCCAACACTGGCTGATATTCTCTAGCATGCCAAGATTCTTAGTTAGACAAAGGCTGCTAACCTGAGTCACTTTCACCACTAATACCAGTCAAGAACTTACAGCTCCAGAGGAACATCTTCCCTATCCCAATAAGAGGTCTTTGGTAGCTCGCCACAAAGAACGCAGCGCGGAGAAGTCTGCATGAAGCCTGAATTAAGACCTTAAACTATAAAAAGTATTAACTTTTTATATTATTTTATTAAAGCCTCCACCAGGGGAGCCTTTCTGCTAAGTCTCAACTCATGGAATTGCTCTTAAGTTGTCAATAGCCAGCAATGAAAATAAATACAGTAACTAAGCGTGGAATGATGTTCCTGTTGCCAGCAGGCATCTGGCAGATGCCAACAGAGAAGGCAGGAGGCGAAGATATGAGACCGAAAATTTTAAAGGAAGACTGCTCTACTCAGTAGCATAGAATTTGAAATGATGTAAAGGCAGAAACAGGCCACCACCTACTTCTAAATTCAACCTACATCAGCATCTGTCTCCCAAAGTTGCTGCAGGAAGATGCTTAAGCCTTTCTTTACTACAGTAATTGTTCCTGTGGTCTAAAAAGGAATGTCCCGGGCTGAGGTTTTTTTGTTGGTGGTGGTGGTGGTGGTGGTTGGTTAATTGTGTGTTTGTTTTTTTTTTAAGGGAGGTGGGATTGCATAGGATGGGTGTGCTGGGGAAGGAAGGATAATGGAAGGAAAAGCTAAAACTATAGAAGAGAATTTCTATTTTTCCCTCTTTGGCTCCTTCTACTGAGCAACAGCTTTCTGCCAAGATTTTCTTCAGGTTCTCAGTGGAGAAGAGGATGAAGTGAGATAAAGAGAAAGAAGTCTGGAGCCATCGCCCTGTGTCCCAGGACACCCCACAGGCGGTCATCCCTGGACGCTGTGACTCTCTGGGAGAAGAGGAAGTAGAAGAAAAGTGTGAAGGCAGAGAAAACTGCTGGAGAGCAAAGCTGCTTTAGTTCTTTTCTGAATCTACCGTGTGTGCCACTACCTCTTCTTCCAGGTGGCCTGCCGTTATGCCATGGAGATTGCAGGCAAATTCCAAAAAGAAGAAAACAAGCCTGAACCAGGCTGGACCACAGCAAAGGGGCGAGATGAAGTCCCTGCAAGTAGTGAGCAATCTGATTAAATACTGCACAAATTCACTGTTTTAGCTGGATATTCCTTTTATGGGGAAACTGGCAAGAACTAAGTTTGAAAACAAAGAAATTATTTCAAAGGGAGGGGTTGATTCCTAAAGGCAAGTTGAAATGAAAGGAAATAAAACACGCAGAAAAGCCCATGGTCCAAAGAAAGAAATTTAGTATCTCCTGAAACAATTACTATATATACAATGTATGTGTTATAAATATTCTATATATTATTTTTTAAAGTTTTTTAGAAGTAAAGTTTATATATATATATGTGTGTGTGTGTATATATATATATATAACTTACTTTTAAAGTACTTTGGTAGGGCTTCTCTGGTGGCGCAGTGGTTAAGAATCCGCCTGCCAATGCAGGGGACACGGGTTCGAGCACCGGTCCTGGAAGATCCCACATGCTGCGGAGCAACTAAGCCCGTGTGCCACAACTACTGAGCCTGTGCTCTAGAGCCCACAAGCCACAACTACTGAGCCCACGTGCTGCAACTACTGAAGCCCGTGCACCCTAGAGCCCGTGCTCCGGAACAAGAGAAGCCACCGCAACGAGAAGGTCATGCACCACAGCGAAGAGCAGCTCCTGCTCACCCCAACTGGAGAGAGCCCATGCGCAGCAACGAAGACCCAACACAGCCAAATATAAGTAAATAAAATAAATAAATTTATAAAAAATAAAGTACTTTGGTATAACAAATACTATACAATTTCACTTTTTACTTATATGAGGTACCCAGAATAGGCAAATTCATAGAGACAAAAAGTACAATGGTGGTTGCCAATGGCTTGAGGGAAACAGGGTGGGGAGTTACTGTTTAATGGGTACAGAGTTTCTGTTTGGAATGATGAACTGGTTCTACAAATAGTGGTGATAGCTGCACAACACTGTGAATATACTTAATGCCATGGAGCTATACACTTAAAATGGTTAAAATGGTAAACTTTATGTTATATATATATATATTTTACCACAATTAAAAATTTTTTTAATTTGTCATGAATCAGTGTGATGTTATTTATGTGCCAGTAGCTTTAATTCTAGGAGTGGTCATATAACTCACTATCCTGAATGCACATACAATCCAGGAATAATTAACTAGCAAAACACAAGGACCAACCTCCAAAAGTGACTAGTTACAAGACTATCTACTATCCATATCTAAATCAACAACCATTTCTCTGCTAATTAGTACAATGAATGTCAAAATGGGTTTTTGTTCCTTAAGCTACTTATTGTTAATTAGTGTAATGAGAGTTAGAAATGGGGTCTCATTGGTAAAATCAAAGGTATTCAAGATATGCAGATGTGCTAAAATAGTTTAGAGACACTACCCACCCCTGTATAAACAGGACACAAGAATCCAAGGTGGCTTTAACTTGTACCCTTATGGATAGGACCCCCAAATATGAAATGGTCCTGGGTTCAGCCTTTGTTCAGAAGGATTTCCTTTTACATGATGCAAACAGAGGGCACAGATCCCCACCTCTGGAATGCTGTCCAGCCTCAAGTGAACATTTCATAAAAGGCGTGTTCGAAGCACCTAAAAAAGAATAGAGAACTGGGACTTCATTAAGCTTGCAAAGTAACTATAGGCCAGCTTGCTAGATGTCTGTACATGTGGCAGAATTTGGTCTTGAGAAACAGCTAAAGCCTCATTCCTCCCTCTTTGATGTTTACCTTCACCTACCCAAAATCACCTGAGAACTGTATACACTAAATTAAGTTCATTTGCAATATCTCACCACCACCACACTCAAAAAAGGCAGGAGGGACTCTTTAAAAGTCTGCTGTCCAGCTCTAGAAACCAGGAAAGAATATTAGATGCCCTCCTTACATTATGGCTACATCCACATATGTTGTTTTCCATAAACACTCAGAGAACTAAAATCTCAAAAAAAATCAAGGAACCTAAGCTCAGAAGATTCCACATTCTGATTTTTAATAGCTCATTAGGTCTGTTTTTAATGTCCCCAAATATGGAATTGGGGAATATAATGCAGTGAACAACCTTATCATGCCTTTTTGGAAAGGCTTCCAATTTCCAGCACTTACAAAAGGAAATGTATTGATTAGAAAACACAGTAACAAATCAGTATTGACAATTCTGTATTTTAACCTGATTACAACATGAATGAAGGGAATTTACCCCTGAAATAAAGGCCCAGAAATACCAAGAATATAAGGGTCTAAAAACAACCTTGGTTAAATATCTTGAGGTTAAATGTTAGATCCCAAATCATTCTGCTTGAAAAGGTAATATGTTGTCTGCACCATACATGTCAGAATCCCTAAGTACTATGCTTAAGCAGAGCTAACTTAGCAGTTATGTTCACAAAAGAGAAAAGTCACAGAATTCTAGGGCTAGATACGATTTCAGATCATTTAGGAAAGTGCCTTTATTTTATAGAAGAGATATTTATTGATTTGACACACCGTAACCAGCCTATTTAGATACACTTTAAAGTGGACTAAAAGCAACTATAATTCATTTTAGTGGTATGAAAAAAGCTCTCAGAGACAAGTATCAGGGTTAGGAAGAAGGATTCAGAACACAGTATCTTGGAGGCCGCGTGTTAATGACTCAGTGACTCCTTAAGATTGGATTTAAAGCATCAAAATGTGAAGAAATAAAGTTGCTCCCTCAGGCCCCAGTGACCTTGAATACAATGAAATGATTCTGGCTTACCTGCTGACATGCAGATATGTCTCCTTTAAACCTTACTTTAAAGGGAGAATCTGACTTTCTCAGGATAAATCCCGAAGGTCAAACAGGTTGTGAAGAGTCAAGGGCATCACCACATCTACTCTACAAGGTAACATAACCAGATCTATTGCCTCAAATGAAAAAAATGCAAATTCTAGTTGAGTTGGAGTGGGGATTGGGGATGGATACAAGACTTGTGAGCCATATACACTCCCCCTTCAAAATCAAAGCATTATGTAGAAAACAGAGTTCCAACAAAAAGTACAATGATGAGAAAAGAACTCATTAAGAGCTAAAAATAAACTCTAATTCACAATATGCATAAGGATTTAACAAAAAAAGGAAAACAAGATGTAAAATTGCATCTGCTAAGTTAACCATGCCCTCATGGAAATCGCCACCCCCCCCCTTACACAAACTAGAATCTGTAAAATCTGTGATGACTGAATAAAGCAATGCTTTAAATGCTTTCAATGAATATTTCAACAGAAAGAAAACAAAGGGTGAGCAATTTTTTTTCTAAGTCCTCTGATCTGCTAACACTACAGGAATACTGGGCTTCTTAACATCCACACACACAGATCTCTATTTCTCTACTTGAAAACCTTACTTTATGAAATTAGAATATTTAGTATTGGTATTTACAATTTATATTAAAGGGGTATTAATCTTAAGGAAGAAGCTGTCAGTAACAGTGAAAACAAGCCTCAGTTAGTTTTCATCTATCTGATACCCCATGGCTCAATTTAACAACTTGTGGACTTTCCAGATCAATAACACTCCACTGGGGAAGCTTGGCTTAAGAGTAAGTCCATATTTTAAGTCAAGCTAATTCATTCTGAATAACATTCACACAATACCACACAGAGCAATAACTCCATACTCCAGTGCTCTAGTTCAGAGAGGCTGGTGTAATATCATTAATCATCTTTCTGGGCTCCCAAGTCCTGCCTTGTACTTCCTAGTCCCACTTTGTCCCACCCCTAGAAAATCAATTTTGTTCATCAAATCACCTAGAAAGCAAAGAACAGGAAATTAGCTTTGCAAACTTCCCACATCATGAGAAAATCTAAGAATTCTAAGACAACAGATTTATTTGGAGATTTTTTTCAAAAATCAGTTTACCCAAAGAAAAAAACATCTGCAACTGTCTTCTAACCAAATGAATATTAACTGGTAAGAAGGGACTGAGGAGACAGAGAGTACCCCAACGTGCTAGGCACTTTATGGAAGAAACTCACGTTGGGAGTCAAATAGTTCATATAAAGTAAGTGTCTAGGCTGGGATTTAAACTTAAGTGTAATGCGTTCTTTCTAGGCTAAAACCTCTAAAAGTAGTGCTCATGAGCCCACCTCCCTAGCAGGGGAGTTGAAGATAGCAGGCATTTTGTTTCAATGTTAATCCCAAGAACTTGATGCCAAGCTAAGCTAATAACAACCCTAGTGTACATAGGGGTTTGGTAAATACTATTACCCCTGCATTCAAAGTCCTTTTCACACGGAAAGATGAGAAGAAACGCTTATCAACACAGTTTAAACTGAATATTGCTTTCTTCTTCTTCTTCTTAAGTGGTCAGACAGTCTCCTAGGCTGCAAGAGGTAGAGATGGTTGTCTCCCCTCCTCCCACTCAGCTCCACCCAGAGGCTCTAGGCTTCAGGGAACCCTGTGCAACTTTTGCTCTTTGGATTCCAAAGAAATGAACTTCTTCAGCACAGGCACAGCATGCTAGAAGTGGATGACAGGCTGATCTGAAAGACAGGAAAGCCCTCCTGGTTCTTCTGGTTGAACACACTTCCCCTGTGCTCTGGCTCAGGGTAGGGCTGGGCCAGGCAAGGGAGGCTATATCTAAGACCCTCTGGGATGGGCAGGGGTCCTCCAACAGGGAGGACAGCAGGTCTTAGACCGTGGCCTCTGCCATCACCCCTCAATTACTTACAGTGATGTATGATGTAAGAGACTACTGAGTAGTTAGATCACAAAAAAAGATAGTTTGGGGGCTTCCCTGGTGGCGCAGTGGTTGAGTCCACCTGCCAATGCAGGGGACATGGGTTCATGCCCCAGTCCGGGAAGATCCCACATGCTGTGGAGCAGCTAGGCCCATGAGCCATTGCTGCTGAGCCTGCGTGTCCAGAGCCTGTGCTCCGCAACGGGAGAGGCCACAACAATGAGAGGCCCGCGTACCCCGCCCCCCAAAAAAAAGATAGTTCTAAATGAGGCTCCATTTCTTCACAATACTTGGAAGAGCTGCCAATGCTGCTTTACAGCTTGAAGTCTCTCAAAAAATGTATGACAGATACCATAACCAACAAAAGGGACATCCAATGGTGTCAAAAATTGACATTCTGATACTTTAAGAAGCAAAACCAGATACATTAATAAGTAAAACATGCTAGGGAATTCCCTGGCAGTCCATTGGATTAGGACTTAATGCTTTCACTGCCACGGCCCAGGTTCAATCCCTGAGTCAGGGAACTATCATCCCGCAAGCTGCGTGGCACAGCCAAAAAATAAGTAAATTAATTAATTTTTTTTTTTAAAAAAAGAAGTAAAACATGCTAAATGAGTCACTGCATAGGCCTTACAGATCAAAAGACACAAGTAAAATGACAGAAAATAGTTTTTAAAGTTAGTGTTTTTAGCTGGAAAGGACACTCTGATGGTTTCCCCAGCTCTCAAAATTCAGTAGCAGCAGTGGACTTGAAAGTCAAGTAAATTAGAACAAAAGCTCAAAAGAAGGTGGCAAATTCTGAAGCACAGCTTTAGTTTCAACGATCAACTATTCTGTTCAAGTAATATTTAAAAGGAAATGTTCCAATAGGTCAAAAGAAAAACACTTTGCTCTACTCATAATTTAGAAAGTTAAGAAAGCAAAGGCTGGTGCTAAGGTAGTATAACAGATAAGGCAGTAAAATAGAGTAAAATCCACCAAAAGAAAAGCAGATTGATAACTGCATACCTGAGAAACAGAATTTCAGCATTCTATAGATTTTAAAAAGAAGAAGGATTCCTGGATCAGAATTTGTTCTTTATGTTCTTCCATTTAGTTCATCTTTTTTCTCATCTACATTTTTCCATCATTATGATGACAGCCACTAAGTAATCAATTGAAAATGTTTTCTATTCTATACCACCTGATGTATGTATGTATGTATGTATACTTTTTCTGATGTAAAAGTAAACAAAAACTAGAAGAAACACTGTGGAAAGGTCTGGAATAGCAAAGAGCACAAACGCATTCATATCTTGCTAAATTTCAAGGGGTGAATCCTTACAAAAGAACTTCAACTATATTCTGTTTTCTATGAATTTGCATACATTAACAAAGTTTATGTTTTGTATCAAACTAATAACGCAATAAAGTCAAGGGCACTAAAACACTATGTTCCTAATCTATTGGCAAAACAGGTATGGTCTTCCTTGAAGTCCCAGTGACAACAAGGGCCAAGAAACAGAATCAAAACTCCTAAACTTCATTTCACCAACAGGTTCAACCTCATTTTCACAGTAAATATTCTTGAAAAGCTGTTGGAGAACTGTGTAACCTTCTCTTGAGAGTTACAATACTTTTCTTCATTTCCTTCTAATGGAGTAAAACAAATTAATACAATGATCACCATCAAGAAATCAGAGAAACAAAAATCCAGATGATTTACAAATTAGTCAGGAATGGTTCTCTTTCAAACTTTTCCATATCCTCACAATAAATGTTTTTCTTCCCAGAAACTAGTCATTTAAGGATTCATTACCACAGGCTATCAGAAGAAGAAACTTCTCTAAGTCTGCTAACTGAGAGTTAAACTTATTTCATGGTGAAGAGTCAGAATATGCCTTACCATCCCTCAAATATGCCAGTTATAAGCATAAGGAATATTTTGAGTTAAAGGCAATTAAGAATCAACAGAAGCAGGAAGACTACTCTTCTCTGTCCTACCCTTTTCTGCCTAAAAGCAGGTTATAAATTTCCCTTGCGAAGGTGTTCCCCTCTCCTATACCACGAAGAGGAGAGCAACTCTTACCACTGGGGATGGAGAGAGTCAGCATCAAGATGAATCTGCATAGATAAACCTTGCTGAAATAGCTCTCATCTTCCATTAGTTCCCCCTATATATTTTCTTGGTCACTCCCCTACAATTTACCCACCCTCAGAACCCAAACCCCCTTTTGTTTTGTTAAAATGGTATATAAGCCCCAGAGTCTAACAACTTCTTTGCTTCACTTTTTTTCTGTGAACTCCAATGCATGTGAAATATTACTAAAAACTGTGCTGCCTCTTCTCCTGTTAATCCCTTTTTCCCCCAGTTTCACTGAGATACAATGGACATATAACATTGTATAACCTATCTTTTGTTAGGTTCGGTAATTGGGGGCTTACAAATTAAACTAATAGGGTAGAGGAAAGTTTTTCCTCCCTGACAATGATTTTTTTAAAAAAAGAAAAAAAAAACATACTTGGTTTCTTAAATCTTATAAAATTTCTAATTTCATCATCCTGAAATCCTTCACTAAATTAATCAAGACTGACACTTTGAAAATTGTTCTATAAAACACCCAGTTAGGTCTGAGTGGAGAAAAATAAACCTGAAAGAATAAATTTTAAAGTTTTTCCCTGAAACTTTATAAAAAGCCAGTAACATCAAGTAGTAACATCAAATTTTTGAAATGACTGATTAGTCATGACATTTGGAAGAAACAAGAGTACATGGAAAAATAATGTGGTTTAAAGATATATTGATAAATAGACAAATAGTTTCTTCAATACCACAAAAAAGTAAATTTCATCTCATATTATATAAATTTCATTTTATACAAATTTAGCCACTAAAATCTAAAGACAGCCATACTCAAATGTATATTCCACAGTTAATACACTAGGCATCAAGGCATTTACCCTGTGCTGCCAAGTTATCTTGTTTTGTGAATACCTGGGCATACACCCAGCCTTTCTGCCAAATTTCTAATTAAATAGCACCCAGAGTCAGCAAAATGAGGTATTTATTAAGCTACCACCACCCACCTACCCACCCACCCACCTAACCGCCCAGCTCTTTTCAAGTACCTGTCTGCAAGAATCAGAATTCTTAATCTCTTGATACTATGGATACCTAACAACTAACAGCTGACCTTAAGACTGTAACTGATGCACACAACCACATTTTCAAATTAGTGTTCATCACAGCCTTGGGCTCACTGTGACTGACTGATTTCATCACCGTAAATAAATGCTATTAAATTTGAAGGTATGCATTAGACTTATAAAATACCATTTATCTGTTTCAATCCTGAGGAGCTAAGAGTATATTTGTTAAAAAGAGGAGGAGAGGGCTTCCCTGGTGGCGCAGTGGTTGAGAGTCCGCCTGCCGATGCAGGGGACACGGGTTCGTGCCCCGGTCCGGGAAGATCCCACGTGCCGCGGAGCAGCTGGGCCCGTGAGCCATGGCCGCTGAGCCTGTGCTCAACGGGAGAGGCCACAACAGGGAGAGGCCCACGTGCCAAAAAAAAAAAAAAAAAAGAGGAGGGGAAAATATCATGCCATCAAAATAAAGTTTGAAAATCACATTATCCTCATAAAATAAACCAGCATTAAAACTAACTTTGAAGTTCTCAGGAAGCAACAGGGACATAAGTTAAGAACCCTCACATTTTATATGAGATTTTTACCCCATGGACCCTCAGGAAGGGGAAAAAAAAAGAGGTCTGTGTTACCATCCAAGGCACTGCCTGTCCACAGATAATCTACATCTGCAAAGCCCCTCCCCTCCTCTGGGCCCCTGTAATTTGTATTTTTATATGTTTGTTTTGGCCTTTGTTTTTCCGTTTTGTCTGAAAGCTTCTAATTGGCAGCTTATGGGGTCAGCATAGGACCCACCTCAAACAATTCCTAGGCTAAAAGTGAAGCTATCACATCAAAATTAAAAAGAGCAACACTCATTACCTGAGGTCTTCAACTATAATTCTCTTATCTCCTCTTTTTGAAGGAAAAGTAACAGCTACAGAACAAGCTATCCTGGAGTTGTGACAACTAATTACACACTTACAGACACATACGTGCATACATACATACCTACATAGGCACAGACTCTTTTAGGGACAGGTCAGGCATTCACTAAAGACACAGCCCAGTGACTTTTACATTCGTTTCTAGTCCTGACCCCCAGGAGATCAAAAGCTGGGGAGGGAAGAGCATCTGAAACTTAGTTTGCCATACAATTAGGCACTGCAGTTATTACACCCACCTGTCCCACGCACCTCCAGCCAGAATTCAGATAAACCTCGAAATCCCTGGTTCTATCTCCCTGAAAAATGTTCAGGAAAAGAAGTCAATAACTCCCAGGTAATTGGCACATTCCAGGCCCTACCTACAGAGACTGATTCCATAGGTAGATCTGGGCAGGGCCCAGGAACATGCATTTCTGACAGTCATCCCAAGTGATTCCAATGCAGGTACTCTACTGACCATAAAGACTATGATTCCCCAAACTGCTCACTTGCCCATCAAATCACCTAGGGAGTTTTCCTGACAACAGATTCCCAGGGCCTCTGAAATCTTTATTTTTTAAAACTCCCTCAGGTAAGGATGTACAGCCAGACTTGGGAACCACAGGGCTAGACTATCTGAATTGACAACCATAGATTTAAAGTTTTAGAGAAGCATGGATGCTCTCATTAGTTTTATGTATCCCTCACTCCTTGACCCTCAAAAATATTCCACTCTCCTCCTGTGGAAGACTCACCACTCACCAGAAGATGCCCCTTCGTGACCCCTGTACAAGTTATATGTCTCACTAGAAATTCATCAGCTGGTCCTGTGCTTAGTTTTTAAAGAGTGAGTTCTGGCCCTCCAACAAAGGCAAGGAGGAAACATGCTAGGGAAGAATGAGAAAACCAGAATTAGGGTCCCTGCTCTGCCATTTAATCGATGTGTAGTCTTAGACTCGACATGTCAACAAAGCTGGGCCTCTCCCTCACCTGTAAGTGAGGAGGTTGGCTAAGGTCACCTCAAGGGTTTTTCCGACCCTCAACGCTCTATTATTCATTCCCTGCTTCACAAAATCCATTTCACTCCTGCAGCATCAGCAGGTGTCAAGGACTCTGAAGTGCATTTGAGAACTCAAAGGGACAGACCGACATCAGCTAAGCTGTACAAACAGCATTACCTTCTCATAATTAATGCCTATAGATAGGAAACAGGGTGAAGCATAAAGCTGGCATAAGCCCAAAGTGAGAGCCTGATGAACAACATAATAAATAGAATTTCGGCTAGAGAGAAGATAATTGTATTTGAAACTGAACCCATTTCTTAATGTATTTCCCTAATCCTCATTCTATCAAAATAGTGACATTAATTCACTAACACTGACACAATCTAAAAATGATATACTCTCTTTTAGGACTTAGGAAAGAGGCACATACTTTCCTAACTAGGTATTTTGTGCCTGAAATACAGTTTCTTAATTTTAGCATTATTTAAGTAAGGAAAGACTTAAGAAAAGTGAAAAGGAGGGATTTAAATTTTCTTCCCACAGAGTGATCCCAGTTTTCTTACAATCCAATCAATTAATGCTCCCGCTCCTACAAAATCAGATACCAGGAGCTGGCCTGGAAGCTCCCCAGGAGGTAGAATAAGTTGGATAATTAGAGAGGGACTGACAAACTCTGCCCTGACCCTAAAAAACGTATACTGGAAAACTGCTCAAGATGACTAATGCTAAACGCCACAGGGCAGGCTCCAAATCCCCACAGATTCTTTCAAAACCTTTTTAGAGATATGTTAATAGTCACTTCTTCAGAAGATATGCCCACTTTGCCAAGTGCAACAATTCAAAACCCAGTTTTAGAAATCTATGTACTAGACTATTTTGTTCAATACAAGTATTTACTAAGAAACTCAGAATAACAAAAAAAAATCTAAGGTAATTTTATGTTTGAAGCTAAACAATTCAGACCCACCTAAATACTGATTTAACACGTACCAAGAGTAAGACGTTAGTGGGCCAGATCAAAACTGGGTTACTAGAAGAGGTCCTTAGTATTCCGATATGCCTACTCAACTTTTTAATTTATAGTTCATTATCATGGATGTTCATTTTATGAAACATGCTCATATTTTATTGACGTGAACAGGTTTTATGGAAGAATTACAGATTTTCTGATAACCAGTTAACAAATGACTTCTAAAGCAACATGTTCAATGGAAAACTAGTGTCAAGGAGGTATTTCCACACACACACCCCCCGCCATGAGTTCTGTGATTAAATAAGACTGGGGAACTGTAAATCAAACTGATTTCTTTACTGAAGGATTTTAATATAGTTTTTAGTATGTTAATGATCTGCAATATGGTTCTTAAAAACTACGGAGTACAGATTTTTCTCAAACTTGTCAGTGGAACAGTTATTTTGAGGAATATTTATGACTAAATCTCATGGAACTAAGCTTAGAAAAAACATCTTTTGACCTTGGTGTTCACTGTTCATTTTCTTGGGTACTCAGCTTATGAGAGATTTTAAACAGAAATTTCACTATGGTGGAAACCTCCATTATCCAGCTCTCCCTGAAAAGGCAATTGGGTGAGGGAGTGAAAGAAATGGACAACAAATATTAACACACTTTGCCAGTATCTAAGTATCTAACCAGGCACTCTTTCAGATTACCCATGCGCTGTGGTTCTATTACTACCATCCTCCACGTAAAGCCAGAGAAGCAAAGGGTCTGAAGATACAGAAGTCAAATTTATCCAATTTTGCCACATAATAGCTCTAGTAAAAGGTTTACAGAAGAGTAAGATAATTCAAGACTGACCAGAGGTAAGAGATGAAAATCTGTGCAATGTTTCCTGTGGAAAATGCCTAATTCAAAGGATGTATGATTGGTTTACTGTTTTCATCTACCATAACAAAAAATGTGACCTTTATGCCTAGTTCAAGCAACATTTTTTTAAATAATAAGAATAACTACTAAGCAATCAAACCAGAAATCTCATCATTTATGTCAAAACCTTCAAACCATTTATCACATTTATGTCGAAGAGACTGCAAAATTCACAAATAAAAGGATGCTGTTTTGCTAAAAACATAAAATAAAATTCAGTACCAGGACAGACACACGTAATAAAAAGCCTTTGTTCTCTAGCTTTCCCAACTTTTCAAAAACTGTTTCTTTAATAAATTTCACGTATAAATTTTACATATGCTGCTCACACTGATTTTGGAAAAATAAATGGAAAAATCTCATCCATTCAATTATCAATATTCAAAAACAAAAAAGAAACCTTCCTGATAATCATGAACATCTAAGTAACATAATTAGTTACAATATAATTGTGTATGGATTGATGACAACCAGGTTTTACTTAGTTTTTACTTGGTTTACTTGATTTTAATGAATAAATTCTCTCTGTGAACCTGAATCTGTATCTCAAGTAAATATGACTATGAGGCCAAGCCCAGTAACAGCTCTAAGTCACCCTGGAGACAAAAAGCCCTGCTGTCTTGATAAAAGAACAGCTAAAGGTACCATCTCAGAAAAAGTCAGAATTGGCCTCAGAAGTTAGCTAGAGACCCCTTCCTCTGCCTTCTACCTCATTTTACCAAGGGAAACCTAAAGCAGAAGCCAAGGGTTGACTTGACCAACGTCATACGACCAGTCAAAGTTCAGACTCCTAGTCCAACTCCTCAAACTGCCTTTAAGTACCCTTTCCTCATTTCAAATATTTAGCTTAATATTTTGGTTATAAGCCATTTAATACACACCATCACTCAAATTTAACAGTAACATGGAAAAGCTAGAGTCTGTCTACACTTTATTTATTTCCAGTGTTTAAAAACAACTCCCGCAGGAAGCATTAACCCTTCTCTGCCAAGAATACTCTCCTTAATTAGGTTTTGCCTTATTCTAAAAATTTAGTCAAATCTCACAAAATACTAAGGAGATTTTCCACTACCCAATATTCAAAATATACCTTCATTAAAGGCCAATTACTCATCTTTTCATTCTTATATTTATAAGAGAAGCACTCATACACCACTTTTTCCAGAAGCTAAGATCTTACTAAACTCAAATTGTATCAGTACAAATATTTAAGTATTGACAATGTCAATATTACCATTTACTTGGTTATACAAAAGGAGAACTATAGAGACTTAAGAAAAAGGACATTTTAAGAGGTTTTTTCCTCTCCTAAAAAACCATTCTCCTTGTATTTCATTGTTGAAATGCTAAACACGTAAGCTCAAAGATCTCAAAACTAAAGGTTAACATAACACTTGCTGCTCCAGACATACACACACCTTTAAAGAATTTTTCAAAGATGTTATTGTATAGTTCAGGTTATAAAAAAGTCTAGTTATTATATTATTTTATGTTTTAAAAGGAAAACTTAAAACTCTCTAAAACTAAGTTTCATACTGTTGATGTAGCCAAGAACAAAGAGAAAATCTAGATGTGTAAAAGTCTAGCACTGAATGATTTACAAGCAGTAAACTTATTTTCCCATTCTTTAAAACACAATCCTTTACATGTGAAAAACCTTACATAAAACTGCATACCTGTTATTTTGTCCCTTACAAGCTTACAGGACTCTATCTCACCGATGCTCCCAAAAAGACTCTTTAGTTCCTCCTGTGTCATGTTCTGAGGAAGATAGTTAACTATTAAGTTGGTCTTGCTGTCCTCTGTGTTCCCGGAGTCCACTGGTGACGAGCAGTTGTTGTTTATGGTGGTTGGACCGTTGGCTGTGTTATTGCAAGTTGGCCCATTAGACAGTTGTGTTTCCATGGCAGCAATTACCTGCTAAAAACAGAAGATAAGAAATGTCAGAATTCATATTTCACAAACTATTAGAGATTCCATCCAAGAATTTAAACACTTGTCACTAAACACAAGTCGTTCTGCTGAAATTACAACAAAGCTTCAAAAAGTGCGACACCTATGCTAATTCTTACTTCATATTAAGCTATTCGATTTAAGATCACAATTGTACTTTTCACATAAATATTCCATACATGCACATAAGCACAATTTAAATCTTTAACATTCTCTAGAACCGCATTCTGGGTCTACTCACATACCCTTACTCACCTGCTGTGTGTCCACACTCGAGGAAATTTAGTACCAAAGAACACAGAATTAAACCCTGACTAAAAACACCAGAACATGCTGCCAAAAACAAGCCCCCAAAAATGGTCTACCTAACTTTGCAGAGATATTCAGTTAGCCTAGAAGTTCAAATATTCTAAAACTGACACATCCATTAACTTAAAATCAAGGAGCAAGAGTACTTTAAAAAAATATAAATTTGTCAACATGTACTGTTTTGGTTACATATTGAAAATGTTTTTAATTGACAATATCTTATACCTCTATCATTGGTAAGAAATAAGAAAATAGCAAATGTTATTATGTTAGGGCATCAAAAGGGTTTGTAGGACAACTTGGGGAATAAACTGAGTACTTAGTATACCTTGTAGAATCTAACAAGCCATTCTTGTCAACCTTGGCAGCTAAAGATCACCAACAAGGTAACTGACCTACAGCATCAAAATAAAATCCCCAAACAATTCAAAATGGTATTTTGCCTTGACTCTGACTTTAAAGGAAAAATAAAAATTAAAAAATCCCTATCCAGTCCACCAAAACAACAATGTAAATATATCAACTTTTGCAAACAGACGAGCCCAAGGAATTTTCATTTGAGCATGTAAGCCTGTTGAAAAGCAAGTGATAAGGTATCTATAAATTCCAGATACAGAATAAATAGCAGAGTTGGGGGAAATGGCCTCAAACTGTTCAGGCTACTCTAAAAATCACTTAGTAAGCAAATTTGGATCTAGTTTCCTAAAAACCAATCCTATGCTCTTTGAGCAAAAGAGTTACAAACCACAGCCCCAAATTCTCTAAAACCATCCTCCAATAGCTATCTACTTTGGACAGCCAAGCTTGTAGGGGAATCCAAAAAAATCAAAGCATCACTGAAAGGATTATCCTTCATATTTCATCAATCTCTCAGCTCCACAAAGAAGTACTTCTCAAAATTGACAATTGTTAATAGATGGGATGCTAGTTTTAGGGAAGTTTTAATATATAAAAGGCAAAGAATTTGAGGTAAAATTTAAAAAGCAAAGTAGAGGCAAAGACTGTTACAAGAAAAGAGAAAAAAAGTATTTTAAAAAGTATATGGCCTAAGAAAAATAAAAGGGCACAACCGTGGATAAGCAATAGGAAGAAATCTCTACTGCCAAAAGATATTTATAAAAGAAGCCAGCATAGGACAGATTGAGACTGGTCAGACTGGACAAGAATCAGTGTTATCAGGATAAAAAACAGGAGACAAAAATCCAGGCTATCTATGAAATACCAAACCACCTATAACCCTTCCGTAACTTCATTTCCTTTTCAAAGAAATGGGTTGTTTACTCTGCAAACTGCAAGCTACCTCTCTTGAGCAAGTATTTTCAGAGAATATTTGGGGGGGGGGGGGTAAAGGAAAATAAAGGAACCTTTGGAAATCTATATAAAAAAACCCGAAACAATTCAAGATATGCATTTTATTATAATTAACAAATTTATCTGAAACTGAGAAAGGAGGTTTCAGATTTCCTAATAAACCACAACTGTTTCACTTTATAGAATATTAGCCATGGGTCACTCTTTCCACAGCAAAATGCTTGTGGGATTAACCTCTGCCCAGCAGTTAGGAAAACAATGAGCTACAAGATGAGAGTGAACAAGGCCAATTGAAACAAATCACTATTCAAACCTTAGGGTATATGTGGAGACTATATGAGACCCAAATAAGAGATTCGGTGGGATGGCATTTGAAATATATAAGTGTTCATTGACAGAAATTAGCAGGATTTAGCAAGGACAACAAACACTCCTCACTTAATTGCACATTTATTTCCATGTTCAGGTGGCAAGAATGAGCTCCTAAGCCAACATTCAAGTGAACAGCTGCAGTAGGCTGTGTGCGCTGAAAATTACAGCATCTCTCAGCTATAGGACCATCTGCTCAGAATAAAATGATACTAATGTGCTATATTTTACAAATAATGCATATTCCATTGATAGGCTCAACACAACTGTTCACAGAATGCAAACTCTTTCAACAGTTACTGGGCAAATAATTTTCAGCCAGATTTACAATTTTGACATTTTTTTAAGCATCAGGTATTATAAATAACTTCAAAATTTAGTAACCAAAAAAATACATAGTAAACAGAATGTAAAGAATTACGGTAACTTAGTATTCAGACCATACCAAAACTTTTTTTTTATTTAAAAAGCTTGTCACTCTTTTGAGGCTGTACTAAATCCTAAATAAGATAATAAAAAGTTACATACAAAAGCAGGTTCTGATGCTACATGTACCACTAAAATTGCAATGTGCTTTACCTCCTAATGATGGCCATACCACAATAGGTTAAATGTAAGAATAATTAGTATGCCAAATGAAAGTTCAAGTGTTTGGTATGGCCTCAGCACTCCTGCAACATGCTAAAAAAAAGTAGCCTACAGAATTTAAGAAAAATCCCACAGACCCCGGTCCAAGGCTCTGCTGCCCACGAACCACTTCTAAGCAGAGAAGCCACATCACACAGTCTGACTGCCATGTTAGTTTGGAGTTGCCGTCTGCAATATGGACACAAAAAGTACCGTATGTTAGATGAGCAAGATAATGCAACAAATCAGTTTGTACAAAATTTACAGTGATTGTATTGATATTCCCAGCACGTCCATGCAGTGTGGCTTAATTGAATTTGAGGCAATTCCAATCTAATCTTTCCAAATTCATTTTAACATGTAGTTTTCTTGCACAAATTAACCATTTTTAATTAAGAGCCTGATTTTAAAACAGTATTAACTAGTTACCTTGGCATCTATATCCTAAAGAACTACCTTAAACCACATCTTAAAAAAAATTTTTTTTTAATAATAAAATGAAGCAAAATACTGCATGCTGTCCTATCTCTTAAGGATGTGGGAGAAGGGAGGAAATGTGAATGAAATTATATTTAGAGTGAGAAAAGGCAGTCATTAGTGAATGCTTTGCATAAAAGCACTCTTTCCCCAAAATATCAGAAGGGCATTAAGAGAAGCTATATTTGCCCACACTGTCACATTATACTATAAATAAATCATCCTTAATCCTGGGACTTAAAATTAAAAGTGAATCAAAACCCTGTGAGATTTTTCTGCCACTACAGTCAAAGGATCTCTAACAGATTTGCTGAGAATTGTTCACATATACTAAGAGGCAGTAAACCAGCATCTTTCAATTGAAATAATTGGACCAATAAATAGGATCGTTTGAAGCAATGTTTATATAGGATGTCAGCTTTGTCCCTGAACCAAATCAAGTGAACATTTTTAAATATGTAAATTGCAAACCCAGCACAATTTGAAATGAGTGTTGCTATGAGGCCTCCAATATAGTTAATGGGCCATTTACCATTTATTACAACTTGCCCAAATACTAAACAGAGCCACAATACTGGCACAAAAGCCAAAGTTTACATTTTAGCCATATATGCAGATGCTTTAAATGGTCAACATAATATTGAGAAAAACTTGGTCTATGAAAATAAATGAGTAACAAAGGAGGGCTGAAAATGTCTTTTACGTGCATATTTATGATTATAAAAATTTCATCCTTAGAGTTAAACCTGGCTGTACGTGATTTACTCTTCATGCAAGTGTGATGAAATTTGTAACATGTGACAACAGATTCCATTTTCTGGCATCTATCTAAAGGGTTTAACATACTCTTTACGGGATGCCATGAAAATGTTTTACTCTTCTTCCCTTCTCCCACTGTTACGAGGGAATTCAGTCTGATTCTATGTCCTTTATTTAAAAAAAACAAAAACATAGTTCAACTGAACCTGTGAAAAAATAAAGTGCTTTCATAGCCATGAAGTATTTTGACAAGAACCTAATTGTGGTTAGACTACATGGGTAGAACAGTTAGGAGGACCACACCTAACAGGTTAAACCAAGCTTAAATTTATGTCCTCCATACCCTCAGGAGTTAATATCTAAACGTTCTTCACTATGTAAAACCATAGATTCGAATTTAATGGCCTCATCCCTTCCATTCCACAGGAAGCGGACTGCTAATGAGCTAATCTATTGACACCCCTCTTTCTTAAAGCCCCAGGGATGCCAACAATCACTTTATTGCACCAACTAGCTAGCAAGGCTGTGTATGGAAAATGATTCTACTGCACTTTTACATTTCAAGCACCCCAGACAGTTTCTCTGCTTGAGGCAGACACATACCTTTATGGGAAGTTATAAATAAGTTGCTCACATGGCCCTTACCTTTATGCTGGCCAACAATTCAGTTACTAAAAATGTAAAGCTACTTCCCCTTCACTTAAGGACAGGCAATTCTGCTCTACTCAATCTACCACAGACAACCAGGCTGTGCACTATTTATAGATTCTACTGGCTCTGAAACTCTTTGGAAGGAAAATAAAAGGCCATATTCCAGCAACAAAGAACCATTAATTTTAAAGCTTAAAAAAAATAATGTCTCAATATATGTTCGCCTCTTAATTTAGACATCAATTGTGTCAACTGAGACTACTTTTTCTCTTGTTATTCTCCATGAAATAATTTATGAAAAGGCACTTAAGCATAGATCAGTCTAGAATATTCTAAACTTTCCCTGGGTTCTGAGAGATAATGATGAGGGGTTTGGTGGGAGCATATGGATTTTGAAGGGAGTGGAGGACAGGGAGGAAGTGGCCTTTATGTTTTCATTCATAGTTTACTTCCAAATTTCTATAAAGACTTTTTAAATGGAATTTTTTTTCCTTTTTACTTAAATGGCCCTCTATGCACTTTCATATCTTAAGTTTCTTATAATAATGGATTTTAGGAAACCAATGCTACTGCTTGACTGCTTATAGCTGGGACTAACAATTTCCTGGTCACATGAAGAGAAAAAGAAAAGTCTCTATTTTCCAAACTTCCTAATAAAAAATTCTGAAAACTAAAGTAATCAGCTTCTTTCCTATTTTCAAACCTCCTTCAGACAGCCACCAAACAAGACAGATGGCTAATCAAAAACATACTAAATATAGTGTGAGAATTCTCATTAAGTACACTGTATGCAAGGGGAAAAAAAGGTTTCCAAGACCTAGAATCCACCTGATTCAGGGATCAGATCTCTGGTTTAAAGTCACAGCAGGACTGCTGAAAGCGTCACTGCACATACCCTGGTGAGGCCTGCCTACCTGCACCAGCCTATCCACTGCGACGTATACCATCCTGACCTGGGCCCTCATCTCTTACCTGGACCACCAAATTACAGCCTCCCAAAAGGTCCCTCCATCATCCTAATCCCCATTTAACACTCTTCCCAGATAGATTTTCCTAAACTCTCAATAGCTCTCTGCTGCCTATCAAATAAAGTACAAACTACTTATATTATTTAGCATATAAACATCTGAGATACTCTACAACTGCTTTTACCAGCCCACTTATTCAAGCATCTGAAAATCTGAACTGCTCCTTGTCCATCATACAGTCACAGTGCATTGAAAACCATACATTCTTCTGGCTTTGCTCATGCAGTTCCAGCTGCCTGGAAGGCCCTCAGTCATACCGATCCCACTTCCATTTCAGGGGTTTGTACAGACTAAGCATTCAAAAACAGATGTAAGGACAAGAGTAGTTCCTTTTTTAAAAAACTGGAGCATGAAAGGGCAATCACCTTTCTAAATAACATGCAAACTTGGTAGCTTGTTCTTCTATCTCACTTCAAGTACTTCAAACCATCGATAATTATGAAAGCATATTTTCATTTTTTCGCACACTCCATCAGCCACCCTCACCCACTGAAATCCAAATTCTTGTTCAATGGCATGAAAAAGGAAACTATCTTTTGAGTGATCAGTTGTGGATTGTTATTTCAAGAGCCCATTATGACCATCTGCCCACTACAAAAAAACCAGAAGCCAAGACAAATCCAAAAACATGGTAACCCTCTGGTCAGCAGGGTTATGGAGCTGTGGCATCTGGAATCTGGGTCTAACTTCAAGAAAACAGCAGAAGTACAGGTAAATGTGAAAAAATTAAATTTTAACTCAAAGGTATTTAAAAACACATCATAATTAAGCTACCGATCTCAAATGGTTTTAATTTGATAGAAACTATAAAATGTAATAAGCAAACAGAAAAGGCAACATCTCTAAAAAGAATCATAGCTAGGGGAAAGGGCAAGCATCTCTCACACTCAAAAGGTCTGGCCTGGATAAAGTGACCTTGGTCTGGATACTTATTTACAGCTAGAGGGTTCTCAATGCCTCGAGCAACACAGAACCAGGGCAGAATCAGTATAGCCCAAAGCCTTCCCTCAGATGACATCAAACCTCTCTAAAGGCCAAGTCACAAGATGAAAGGGAACAATTTGTCTTAAAGTTTAAGAGCAGAACCCACTAAGATAAAGCAGCAGCCTTGGCCAAAAGGCATCTTCCTTTGAGGAACTCAAGGCAAGTAGCTAAAGCTCTCGAAATACTCAGTGAAGTGAGTAATGAGAGTTCACAAATGAGAGCTGGGTAAGCAGCAGGTGGGGTCATCTGTCTAGCAGACACCATTCCTACAGAATGTTTTATCTTTCCCATTCAAATCACTAAAGTGGCATTTTCAGGATACATTTTGGCTTTACTGAATTAAAACAACAGAAGAGTCAACCAAGCACTCATGCGGCTGAAATGTCAGCTCTAAGAATAAGCCATTAGTTTGTTTTCTTTAAGCCTCTTTGCTTTGCCATTCCTAAAGTAATAAATGTTTGTGGCTTTAAACTTCAAGAGAGCTCCTCAATCCTGGAATCCCTGTCAACTCCCCACCCTACCCCCATACCATTTTAGCTGCCTCACCAGCTCCAAGGATTCCTCAGCCTTGTCAAGCTCAGATTTTTGGCCTTGGGGCTAACAAGGGTCCAAGAGCTGCCAGAGACACTGCACCAAACAGCTGCAGAAGTCACAGGGAGAATGTTCTCTGGCAATGAATGCTAACATTTCTGAGTCTCTCAGCCCTTTATGGCTCCTACAGACAAACTGCAGAGTCTTTCTGACGCCAGTCTTTCTGAGGTTTTGTAGTTCTAGAGTTGGCAGAATTAAAAGCTTTGCAGTTAGAGAGTAAAGCAAGTGAGTTTAGGGGGTCGGTCCCAAGTCCTTTCCTTCACTCTAGGTCCGTATCTGGCTTCTATGCTGGGCAACAGGAAAACAAAGACCCAGTGAAGAAGACTGGCTTAATCTTCACACTCTGTTCACTCATCCATTCATCCACCAAACATCTGTTCACAACTCCCATGAACTAAGGACTGTCCTAGGTACTTGATATACAGCAAAATGAAGAAATATCCTGGAGTGTACATCTGCAATAGGAGGTATACACATGTATAAATTAGTGTATTAGCTAGAAATAAGTGTGCTTTGTAATAAAAGAAAATGTAGAGCAGAGTAAGAGTGCTGAAAATATGGAGATGGAGGATGGACACTTTCCAGTATTAAACAGCAGATCTCACTGAGAAGGTGAGCTTTCGGCCAAGATTTAAAGGACAGTTAAGCCAGCCCTTGTGGTAGGCAGAATAACGGCTCACCTTAGATGCCCACATCCTAAACTCTGAAATCTGTGAACATATTATGTTACATGACAAGGGAATTAAGATACAGATGGAATTAAGGTTGCTCATCAGATGACCTTGAGATGGGAAGATTATCCTGGATTATCCAGGTGGGCTCAGTGTAATCAGAAGAGTCCACAAGAATGGAAGAGAGAGGCTGGAGAGTCAGTGTCAGAGTGGTACAACCTGAAAAAGACTCAACCCACAGTCAGCAGCTTTGAAGATGGAAGGGAGCCATCAACCAAAGAATGTGGGCAGCCTCCAGAAGCTGAAAAAGGCAAGGAAACAGATTCTCCCCTAGCATCTCCAGATGGAATGCAGCCCTGCCAATACCTTGATGACAGCCCAGGAGACCCACATCAGGGGACTCTGCCCTTCAGAACTGTAAGATAATAAACCTGTGTTGTTTTAAGCACCAAGTTCATGGTTATTTGTTACAGATTTAAAAGTAAATAAATACATCCCCATAGGGATATCTAGAAGAGAAGCATTCCAGACAGAGACCAGCTAGGGTGAAGCTAGGAGAAGGCCAGAGGGAGATGAGTCTAAGAGGTATAAGGCCGGACCACATAGGATCTTGGAGGTGCAGGGGAGGAAGAAGTTTTCTTCAACACTCTTAGGGTCCTGGCTGGGTCTACAAATTAAACTGACAAAAACAAACTAACAGGAGAAAAGCATACAAATTGTGTCGAATCTGTACATGTATATGGGAGTCTTCACAAGAGAATGAAGATCCAAAGAAGTGATCTGAGCATGAAGTTTATATACCTTTTAGATAAACAATAAAGTTGTGAAAAATTGACAAGACAAAGGGGTTTGGGCTGGGGGTCCTAAGTGATAAGGATTAAACTAAAAAGATAAGGGTTAGTTTAACAAGGTGTGCTTGTATACAGATTTCCAGGCCCCAAATCCCTGTACGGGTGGTAAGAATGTTTTCCTTCCTCCTGGTACAGGGAGGGTATCTTCCACATGGGAATTTTATTACCTGTTTCAGGGACGAAGAGAGAGGAAGACGGTCAGAATAATCTTTCTGCTTCTGCAGTTTTCTCAAACTTCTTCAGCTTAAGATATTCAATACGCCAAGGTACCATACTTTGGGGTAGTGTGTCCTAAACCCCATCAGAGGTCACCATAAAAAGAAAGGAAACCACAGAAAGGTTTTGAGCAAAAACAGTAGCACGTGGCTATTGTGAAAATAAACTGGATATGGTTGTGTGGAAGAACTAAGCAACTGTGGAAACAAGAAGACCAATCAAGAAATAATTGCAGAAACCAAGATGCAGAATGACAGTGACCCCGATCAGGGTGAGAAGTGGACTTAGGCAGGAGGAAACATATTACTTACTATAGTACTTACTATAATTACATTAGTAAACTATTTAAATTCATTATCAAGAAACTGGTTTAGATTCTAACTGCTCACATTCAAACAAACCAATCCATTTATTACTTTCTGGGCACTAGGAATACATGACAATTAAGACAGGGATTAAACTTTTATAGAAAGTTGTGTCTTATTTTGGGGGTGGGGGGGAATCTCCTTAAGGAAACCCAACATATGAAAATCTAAGTTTATAATATTAAATCAAGAGTTATTTACTTTATCTATGGATTCTTTAAAAAATTAAGCAAGTGATTTATTTAGTAGAAAATGCAAAATTTTTTTAAAATCAGAATAACTTAAACGATGAAACTACTTACTAAGAGTATAGCATGTCAGAAATTGGCTTATAACCTATGACAGCCCCTTAAAGCTGTCAGAATTCAAAATAAAAAGAAATCTCGAAGTTCACCCCATAGGTGAAAGACAAAGTAGATGTAGATAACGAGAATAAGTTACATTTTTGTGAAATGTAATTAAACTTTAAGATCTATATTCTTCAATAGGGTCATTTATACACCTCCACCATAGTCAAGGTTAAGCCAGGGGTTAACTCAATCTTGGTTATAGGTTAGAATATACTACCATCTAGTGATGAATCATTCCAACCTCAGTGGGCATTATTAATTTCCATGCCATTATTTGGCTGTAGAACCTAAAACAGGATATGAGCATAATAAGAATAAAATCAACTACTCCCACAGTTTTGTAGCAGAGTTCTTGTTTGGTATAGGCAGATAAATTTGAATTGCTAAATTAAGACAGTTAACATAGTAATCAACATAGAAACTGGATTAACTTCACATTCTTCTACAAAAGTCACAGCTAACAGGAACCCCCTCAGGGTAGTACAAATGGTGAAAGGCTGATTGGAAATCCTCAAATTAATCCCACTAGTTGAGTGTTTTCATTAAGTAGGTTAAAAACATAGCTCCTCTGTAGGATACAGACAGTAGAATACTGTCATATCTGAGCTCCAAAACAGCAAGTATGCCTAGTCTTAAAGGGAGTATAAAAGACAAGGAAGGTTTATGGTCAAGAATATTGGGGTTTTTTTAAACTCAGAAGTGTTATAAAGGGCCACAATACTCCATCTGGCCACTAAGGTTATTTTACTTTTAACTGTCATCACACAGAAAACTAAAAACTATAGTTAGTGTTTAACCCCAAGTAGCTTATACCAAAATAAAGTAAACAAAATAAAATGTCAACAGAAGAAGGCATATTTCCTTAATAATGCTGAGGGGCTACAAATATTTCTACTGAACTTTAAAGAAACTGAAATTAAGAAACGCTACCCTAGGACATATAAAATCTTGTAGTTCATTAATGCATTGTGGAGCATAGAACAAGGGGCTCTTCCCCATCCACGGTAGGACTGTGAGAGTGTAAACCTTGATCAACACAGACGGCCGGCCAGCTCCTTTCCTCTCTGAAATGTGGAACATTTCACTGATATTCACCTATGAAATGTATTTTTCTTTTCAGTTGATGTTGAAAGTCCTGAGACTCCCAAGAGATAACTACGTTTGATTTAGAAACAAGACTATGAATTATTTAGTACAGAAAGTTGGAGCATCTTAAAAAACATGATTCACACTAAGAAAGATACTTTATTTCCTTTGGTCCATCTCTTCCCCTCCTTCCCAAAAGATGGCTTTCTTTAAAAGCTACATCCCAGCTAGAAAAAACAAGCTACATACATCTGTGACTTCTTATGGTAATTAAGCTTATGGTTATTTACTACATTTCAAGAGGGGGCAAGGATTTAGCAATCAAAGTGTTATTTTAACTTCTAGTGATTCCAATTGGGGGAGGGGGCCTAAAGGAGAGCATCACAAGGAAATTTCTGGTTAATCTGCTGCCTAGAAATGTGTATAAGAGTTAATTATTTATATATACACTACTAGGTACAAAATAGATAACTAATGAGAACCTACTGCATAACACAGGGAATTCTACTCAAAGACCTAAAAGACCTAATGATTTAGTGACCTACGTGGGAAGGAAATCTAAAAAGTGTATATATGTATATGTATAGCTGATTCACTTTCCTGTACAGCAGAAACTAACACAACATTGTAAAGCAACTATAATCCAATAAAAATTAATTTTAAAAAAAAAGAAAAAGATTCTCAGCATATGGATTCACCCCTTTCCAGGGATCAGTATTCTAAAGTGTTGAGAAGTGTGCATTTTAAGACACAGAAAACAAGACTCTTAAAGTTCTTTTCACATGGCCATGGTGCATACTTGTGTTACCGTCACAAAATAAACGAACCTAACTCAAGTGATACTTTTCATTACAAAAAACAAAAAAAGAAAAACTAAGAAAAAAATAAGAGTTAATGTTTAAAAAAAAAAAAGAAAAAGAAAGAAAATTAATGCGATACACTACAGATGAGGGTAAGGTCTTTCTTAGCCTCAGACCTTGCCTGCTTATATCCACAGTGGGCACACACACCCAATCCCAGATCTTGGATACCTCTCTAACAGGAAAAAAGGAGTTAAGGTGCTTGGGTTCCCTGCCAATGACTGTCACTTCAACTTCTGTCAAACTTCCCATTTTGCAAATTATCTTCTTATCACTAAGGTAAAGCATATTTTAAATAAACAGTTAAGGATCTCTAAAAGTGCATTGAGGCAAGTTCCCCCATTGTATAAATGAACAACGAAGCAAGGGTATGAGCATATATATGTATACAGAATGTATCTGTGTACGTACATGCATAGTTCCAAAAGTTGAAGAGAAGCAATCTCCATCTCCCGTAGGTTGAAGATGGGAAAGCGGGCATGTGTAACCACAGGCTATATTTTAACAAGGAAAAAACCCCACACATCTAGTCTTTGAATTATTTCCACTCTGTTAAGAGGGAGAGGGGGTAAAGGGGCCTGTTCTCTATAAAAGCTTCAATTATATGCATATAATTTAGACAGATATGTCAAAGCACTTTACAAATTCTGAAGTGCTATTATCATTATTGCTGGGCAAAGGAAGATGCACCTTAAAGTGTTGGCATAGAGAACTTCCTCATCTGTCTTTTAGGTTAAGGCGTAGTTGTTTTGTTTTGTTTCCATGTCTCAATGGGCAACAGGGTGCAGAGCTGTGTTGGGAGCTTCTTAACTTGAAAAGGGAACACTGGACAGAAAGTGAAGTACGCAGACTACCCAATCGTGACTGTCAATTCCTGTGTAGGGCCCCTGAAGCACATGCTATGTTAAACTACATTTAGCACATAGTCACAAATGGTGACTAAGGAGGATTAGAATTTTTACTTAAAATGCTGCAATTTTCGACCCCTGACCTCCAAATACTATATTTAAGTACAAAGGATGCCAATAGCCTAAATGTTCCACATCGGAATTACAGCCTTGTCTATTTTAATTTACCTTAAAGAGTAAAACCCCCCACCCAACACACAGAAGAGTACACATGCCTTCTATCCTCCCCAGCTCAATCTTCTCATCATCAGCTGCTCAGCCTCTTGGAATTTTAGTATTTAAGATTAGAAACCACTACCTCACTGCTCCTTTTGCTAAGAACTCCAAGGATGACACAAGCATCTTCTATTTAAATTCAGATTTATTATTTACAATACAAGGCAGAAAAAGAATGCAGAAGTCTCATCAATGATTGTACCCTAGATCGATAATCTGCACACTAAGATGTACTGCACGGTCTCACAGTTTCTACAATTCACAAATCAGAGCAATGATCCATATACATCCACACACAACTGTACGGCCTCCTACCATCTTTCTCCTATCATGATTTTCAAAATGATCTGAATTTAAACATTTTCTAAGACTGCACTAATGTTGGTTTTAAGATCATGTTTAATTAAAATAAAAATAAATAAGGCATCCTCCTGAACTCTCCAAAGGATCTGGGTATCTTTTGCTACAGGAAAGATGATCTGACTGCCTCTTGTAGTAGAATTTAATGAATCCTATGACTGAAAGAGAGTAGGGAAAAGTGAGAAAGGAAAAGTAGCATTCCTTGATTCCTTATTCTGGGCAAGGCCTGAAGCTACATATTTTACAGACAAAATCCCATTTAATAACCTTGTGCACTATGAGCTATATATATTAGCATCCATTTACAAATGAGGATTTCTAAACTTCGAGAGTCTATACAGCTATTAAATAGAGAAACTGGGATTTGTAACCAATGCTGAGACTCCATCTGAAGCCTCCTACCTGATCTCTGCTTCCAGGCTTGTCCCTTCTCCAATCCATCCTCCATTCCACTGCTACAGTGATCTACCTAAAAACAGTCAGCATCCCAGGACCATTTCTCTTTTTCAGGCCTTCACTGACCCCACACTGCATACAGAGTAACATCTTAGCCTGCAGTGAGGCATATCAGACTTGACCTGGTTCCCACCTCCCCCTCCACGAGCATATGCCCATGGCTCCATGCCCACCCCTCCATGTTGCACACATGAGGCTCTAACAATCTCCCAGCGGTTCCTCCCACACCCAGGCTGATTCCCACTGTTACTCACGGTCCTTTCTCCACCCACAAGAGCCTCACTACCTTTCTTCTCCTGGTAATGGAAACATCCTCAGTACACGAAAAGGAGGCACAACGCCTCCAGGAAGCCTTCTGTGAACCGCTGAGTTGAGCCAGACACTCCTCCTCTGTGCTCCTATTAGCCCACACTCACCTTTGTCTCTTCAGCAATAAATGTGCACAGAGATCCATAAAAGAAAGAGCATCAATGCCATGAAGTGCAATTCAAGGTGACAAGAAAAAAAAAAAAAAAACCATTTATTTATGGGATTTTTCATGTGGTTTTATATTCCCTGCCATGCAGGAAACCTTCTATTGCAACTCTATATACCTGGAGGAGCCATGAACACCGCAGGTTGTTAATGAAGGGGAAGGAAGGCAAACGTATAGTATGCTGTCATTCCCCACCACTAACATATGCACACACCCCTTTCTAGACACACCTTTCCAGATACACCTACTAATTCTTATATTTTGAGCTCAAGCATTAAGTTGAATCAGCTTAAAAAAAAAAAATCCTAGCTACAAGCCTTTGTTTAAAACAACACAAGCCTCAGGAAGGAAGAGAGAATATAGGAGTGGTCCATTGTCATCACATCACGGTTTAAAAAAGCAAACTTCATCACCAATGTGAAAAACCAAGACCACGTAGGGAGTTAACACCTCTCTTCCAGCCCAGTCAAGGTCTCAGGAAGCTGGGAGTACAGAAGAAACCACCCAGGAGAGAAAAGCAACATCCCTTATTCACTGGATATGACAGGCAACTGTGCAAGATGCTAAGAAAACAAGGGTATACAAAACAGACTCACATTCCACCTCTCAGGGAGCTTCTCTGGAACACACCTGCACCCAAAGAAGTCAAAGGCTCCCAAAGAAGTCTTTAAGAACACAAAGCCAGGAATAATAATCCCTCTGGACAACCTATGCTAAATATTGAGCTGTCAAAGAAAAAGATAAAAGGGCAAAGTCACTGCTGCCATGGAAACTACCACTGCTAACTTAAACATCTGAGCCTGAACATATATTTGAGCAGAAATGAAGCATCTTGCTTCCCAATGTTTAAAATGCTAGAGGGTAACAGGAGATTGTACACAGCTTTCCTATTTCAACATTAAACTGGATTTCTGCATTATGAAAATTTGAAATTACAAACAATCACAAGCTGAAAAGTTTTCCTGATTTAGGACTGCTAAGAGTTTCTTGGTACCCACTTCCTGCTATACTTTTATTCCGTATAAAGAGCAAGTTTCTTTACAAGAATTCTCTCAGTACAGTAGATTTAACACATAAATTGCTTGGCAGTAAATGCACTGTATTTTACCACTGACAAGACTTTCAGAAAGTACCTACTATGTAACAAGTAACATACTAGTCCAGAGCAGTTATGACTGCAATCTCTTTCAGATCAACCTAAAAGGAAAGAAATTTTTACCATCATCTACTACTTTAACCTCAGATAGATTTAAAAAAAAAAAAAAAGAGAGAGAGATCCTCAAGCCATCCTTGAGACTATGGCCCCAAACCCAAATTTTTCACTCTTTCTGTAAAGAGAGTGGAAATCTACTCGAGTACACTCTAAGACATATTTTAAAGAGTTTCTTGACTTGATTTTGATTGCCAATCTCTGCTTGAGAATCATCAATATAAGGGAAGTAGAATGGTTTAAAAATGTGATTTTTCTATACCCTTAGGCCCGCTCAAGCATGCTTTTTAAAGCCATCTTGCCTCAGGCTAAAACCCAAGATTCACAACAAAGGTCAGGGGACTGCAGGCCTTGGAAGTAAGTTGAGGAATCAGGATACTATTCTTTGTTCTGTATTTCAAGAAGAGCAAGAACAGAGGAAGGGAATCATTGAGGTAGAAGCAGTGGTAGTAAATTAAGACTGGACAAAACTTTCACTGCATTGGAACACTCATTAGAGTGAATTTCACTACCATCAGATCAAGAAAGAACAATCACTATGCATCACTGGCCAAGACAAAAAAGTATTTCACCAAAGTAACTTCTTGTTCTAAATGAAAATGACCCATATCTTGACTTGCTGAGATTAAAAATGACTGGTTTCCTACATTAAGAACTGACCAAAATGCAAACAAATGAATCCTCTTATTTATCTGTCAAGTTTGGCTACACATTAACTAAGACCTACTCAACATGGCCAACAGAAATGACAACAGCCAGGTGGCCACTTCTGACATTCTTCATGGTATACAGTTCACCATATACCAATGGCACGGTGAATAATACCCAACAGTGGCTCTGACCAGCAGGAAGAAAATCTGGGGTAGGCAGTCAGAAGTCTTTCTACTTAAGGTATAACTCATTCAAGTAAATGGCTGAATCAGATGATCAGAGTAAATAACACCAAGAATAAAGACAACAATGGACTTCGCTTAATTCATGCACAAAGTCATTAGGAGGTTACAGGATCACATCTAAAAGAAGAAGTAAGGAAAGGTGCCAAAAATATAGTCATTAGTAACCACATATGATCATGCATATGCCTCTTGGAGGAAAGCCAAGAGATAGATGGAAACAAGCAGTCAGGCAATGAACGCTCAAGATCTTCAGGCCAGAGTCACAACTGGATGCCAGAGAGGGGATTTACTCTCCAAATATGTGTTATTTGGTCTATTCAATGTCTTTTTTTTTTTTAACTAGTAGTGTTCAACATATAAAACTTTACCAATTTAGCAATTTCACATTTATTTTAAAAAATTCCCAGCTTCTCTTTAAAAAAATAAACAAACAGATTGGCAACAGAGGCCATATTCCCACAGAGCTATGAGCCAGCAGGCCGCCCTTCAAATGGAGCATGTTCTCTGCTGTTCTCCCAGTACCAGCTTTTCTCTTTGGCCTGAATGTCCTAGTCCCTGCAAGGGCTGGATCTCAAGTAAAACATCACAGCCTAAAGGTCAAACATGCTGAAGGGTACACAGCTTTTCTACTATGGTGATGGAAAGTTTCAGAAGACTAGAATATTGGCAAGTGGGTGGGGGAATAGAAAAGACAAGAATGCCTAGTGTAAAATGCGTGAAAATGTCACTGTAGGTACAGTACAGAGATACACTAAGGATGGCCTGGAGTGAAGTGAATTAATCTTAACTACTTTTGACATATCAAGTTCATCTAAACTCAAGTTCTTTAATTTTAGAGTTAATTATCTCTAAAATATTCCAAGGACTAAGCATAATAAGGAAGCAAAAAAAGGCATCAGGACTTCCCTGGCGGTCCAGTGGTTAGGACTCCATACTTCCAATGCAAGGGGTGCTGGTTCGACCCCCGGTCAGACAACTAAGATCCCGCATGCCACACAGCATGGCCAAAAACAAAAAGTATCAATTCCGTGTTACTATACACATCCTAATAACACACTGTGTGGCCAAAAACAAACAAACAAAAAGTATCAATTCCGTGTTACTATACATCCTAATAAGTCTTCCACATATATTCAAAGCACTCTTAAAAGGAGATCTATTTTGGCATGTTATACTACTCTGGATTAGGACTAACTAAAAGCTATCTTGTCCATACAGAATTAAGTACATCCTGTCCCTTCCAGAGACTGAGGAGAAAGTTAATTCAGACCTAATTAAATATTTTGAGACCGTAAAGAAGGGAAGGGACACATTAAGTGCTTTAATCCCAGGATTTGGGGCAGGTGGCAAGTGATCCATATACAAAAAGATAAAAATTACCTTGCATTATACCAGAAGCCCTTGAATTAATATAAACAAATTTCAAGGTCATCATCTCTAAACACTGTCTCATGACATATCACGAATTATATGTGGAGATAGAATAGAGGGTAAGTTGGGACAGAACAGAAGCATAAAGAGGTCTTAGTTCACACTTTGCCTGCTGCCTTCCGTGTACCCAAACAGATTCCCATGAAAACCTGCTTCAAACCTGCAGAGTGGGCAGGCAGTGGGACAAAGGTGATCCCTGAGCCTGCAAAAGCCCTGCCTAAAGACTGGCTGCTTTCCAGTGGGGTGAAGGCCCCCGTTGGGAGGTGGTTAAAGCAATGAAGCACTAGAGGGTAGGCTGAATGTATTCTTCCATGGCCCCAAAGCTGCTATTTTGTTTCCACTGTAAGTCTTCAAAGAACTGCAAAACTGTCCCTAGGTCCATTTGGCAACATCACAGAAATTACAATTTGGTTAAAATCCTAAGATAATTAACTCACCATTCTTTCCAATTCTCCAGAAATAAAGAATTCTCTAGAAATAGAGGTCTGAACAAAGCAAAAGATACCACCACCCAATGCCAAATAATGGTCTCCCCCAAGGATCTCCTGAACTGTCTCAGCATAACTAAAAGATTGAGGGTTTTATAGGGAACGTTAAATTATGCTTTATCAATTGCCAATCTTTAGGCTGCAGAGTATTACTTTAATGCTATTGATCCCCACCCCCCCCAAAATCCATGGTAACTTTCCTTAAAAACAAAACTCCTCATGAACTTTGAGTCCAATCTTTATAATAAGATCAAGGGGCATGAGTTCCTAAATTTGCAGGGTATATTGCCCACTGTGCTAAACCTCGGATGTTACCTAGGTCGATTCTCTCTTCTTCCAGGGCTGTATTATAAAACATGAACTGGGAACAGACCAACACTTGGCATTAATTTTTTTTATTTGTTTACTAATTCAGTACGAGATTCCAAAACAAGAAAGTAGTCAAACAATAGAGAACTTACCAAACAGCATCTGAAATTCTCACGTTTAAACACTGTCAATTATTTATGTTCTCCCCTTGATGCCTGGTTGTTATAAACTCTTAAGGTATGCTTTCAGCCTAATAAACCTCGGGAAATGGTTTTCCACATACTAAATACCTCCAATGTGACAAAAGTTTTTAAGCACTGACTCCTTATGGGTCTTTGTATAATAACTTTCTCATATTTTTGGTCAGTTTACTATAACCTTGTAAAAGCTAAACTCTAGAATACATGAATTTCAGATAAGAGGTACCTCTTAGCTCACATTAACTGTGTTGGCCCATGTCAAGATTCTTATTATACTCTTCATTAAGAGCCAAGGTTACAAAAAGGAGTGCACTGGATCAGTCTGTACTCAAATCAAAATTATCATTATAACACACAGCAATTCCCAAGTATGGCTACTATTTCCCATACCTAAAATATCAGAACAAAATATCAGAATATCCTAAAATGGATACAAATTGCATCCATCTGTATTAAAATGAAGGCTTCAGTTTAGTTCTTCAGAAGAGTTAAGCGACGGCCAGGTAAACCAAGGTCAAAAAAAGACAAGTCTCAGTTATATGTAGCATCTGAGGGAAATCTGGAGTTTAAGCTTTCGCCATTGAACAAAGTTAGGGCTGGAAATTGATTGGGGGCAGGGGGCAAATATCATAGTTTATGATCTTTGACAAATTTTTAACCTTAGTAACTTTCCTCATCTATAAAGTATAGATTTTTCCCATTTCGCCTAGCAAACAAGGCTTTTATAAGAAATAAGTCAATGGATAAAACAACAGCTTACACATTCAAATTTAAATCTCCCTCCCAAATCTTCCTCTAAAACCACTCCTCCTGCCCCACCTGACATAGAGATAACAGCTTGATATATATTATTCCATTGTTTTCATCATACTTTTAATATATACTTATATACAGGTTGTTCTTTAAATAAATTCTTTGATTAAAATGAAAAAAAGAATAGCTGATAAAAATTGTAAAATACTATGTACAGTATTGCTCTTAAGACACTAACCTTCTATAGAACTGTTTTCTGCCCTCCTCTTCTCTCTTCTAACAGCACGTTTCTAATTTGTGCTAAGGTCAAGCTGTCACAATCACTGTAACTCGGGAAATTCAAATAAACAAAAGTCCTGCATATGGGCCAGACTGTGCTTTCTTTACTTGGTCCAAATAATAATAATAATAATAAGGCCAGTATCTGCCTTAAACTGACCTGCAAGCAGACCAAATACTCTCGTATACTAAGTTCCAAGTTCCAAATATTTAAACCACCAACAGCAGATGTAATAGACTGAGTAAAGTTTAACATAAAAATGTTTAAACACATACCAAGTCAAAACACTTTATTGCTAAACAGTTGACAGTGATGTTCAGATGCCGATTTAAGAACCATGCACTACAGATATCCTGCCATAATTAATAATTAAAGTACATGGTAGGCATCTGCTCGGAGCCTAGCATAGTGCTTAACATAGGGTCTTATTAGCATGGTCAACATACTGACAGTTACCTGTAATTAATGTTAAATGTTTAGCATTCTTTAAAACATATAAGAGATTAGGCCACTTTAGAGAGCTATAACTATGAACTACAATTAAGCCTAAGGATGATTAGTATGTACCATACCACACCAAGAAAACCACTTTACACAGCCAAATACTTTCTGGTATCATCTGCTGATGAGGCAATCCTACCTGAACATACTGATAAAGAAACTACTTACAAGCCTACCAAACAGACTTGAGCACAAGGCTAAGGCATAACTCAAGATGGGAACCCCAGAGCACTGAAAAATGGGGGTGAGGTGGAGGGAATAGGAAGAAAAGCAGGGAGGCCAAACTTCTTTGACAGTCTTGTATTTATCTTACCAACCCTTTTTTTCCCTCCTAGCTTCTCATCTCTGCTGCTCAATGAACCCTCATCCCCTGTCCCATGTGTGAGTTCAGCTGGGTCCCCAAATAATACCCCAAGACACTAACTGGTAAATATCTGGCTTGAAAGAAGGAGCCCATCTCATTTTCTATGCATCCAACAAACTCATGCCTCAAAAGGCAAGAAATACCTCTAAATGTATTCCAATACTTATGAAAGGTAGCCAAACATCTACTCTCTGGAGGATGCAGTCATCCCATTCCCAGAGGAACCACTGGGCAGAACAATCCTTACCTCATCTGTTAACCTTTACTGTTCAAAAGAAAATAGCTAAAGTGAACATGAAAGGAAATGCTCAAAGGGCTAAGGATGGAAAACGGCAAGATCTCAGCTTACAATCCTGAAGTCACTTAAATGGAGTGACTGCAAGCAAAACCAAAGCTCAACTGAAGAAACACACATCACTGCGGACAGCATGACAAACCCGTGTGATGTGGACAACTACAAAGTGGCTATCTACCAGTCTGCAAACAAGGAGTGTCATTACATAAGAAAAGACATCAGGAATCCTTTGAGATGGAGCTTTCGAATGAGGCTTGAGTCACAACTAAAAGGACACAGAAAAAAATAGATGCGCCTCAAATAAACATGTGTTAAGGACAAAGACATTCACATTCATTCTAATATGCAAATCCTGTAACATGCAGGGCTCTGTGCTAGATACTCAAGATGGTTCAGATGGCTCAGATAAGGAGTTCCCACTTAGTGTCTAGCAAAGAAGGGAACACATGCAGAACCACAACACAGGACACAATCTGCTACCTGTAGGGAGGAGGGATTATTTCTCGATGACAGAGGGAAAAAAATCAGAAAGGTTCAGAAAACAGAGAAAGGACATATGCACTAAGCTATCTGTTGTCATATGTTCACATAGGGGATGAGACATGCATGGATTCAGCCATTTAATAAATGCCTACGATGAGAGTCCACAAAACAGACACTTGGGGGAACTTAGTGGTAGAGATTAAACAAACAAAAGGATAAAACTACTGTTTAAAACATTGTAACCCATGCCATGGGGGGAAAAAAAAAGCATCCATGTGAATAAAATGGGGACAGCGATCAGGAAAGGCGTCTCTAGAGAACTGACATTTAAACTGAGACCTAAAGATAAGGAATATGTTTAGCTTTATTACTACTTGTCTCTTTGGAGGGAGGGGATGGTGCTATGCCACATGGTAGGTGTTGCAGGTATGAAGGACCAGGAGGTATGGTGAATAAGATACAACCTATGCCCTGAGGAATCTCATCTTAGGGAAGCAGGCACATGCAGAATGTGGAAACCCAGTAAGCAGAGTTTTACCAGTATGGAACCTTAAGGACCCGAGGAGATCTTGAAACCCATCCAGCTTAAGCACTCCTTTTTTTTTTTAAATGAAGGAAATGAAGCCCAGAGATTGGCTCAGGGGTCCCTGAACTAGGCAAGGCAGAGGTGGGGCACTAGCCTATTATTAACTCTCATTACTCGGCACTGCCCATAAGTTTTTTGATCAGAAAACTCATTTGGACAATCAGAGCTCAGTAAATTAGTAATGTACAAGGAATGCTTAATATCTGTAGGGGAAATAAGCGGACTCTGATCTAAGCACCAAGCACTTCACTAGACATTGTGGAATAATTTTCCCTTATCAGAACAAAATGAAAAATGTAACCAGTTTTTGGTAAAATGAAATGTATTCATTTTCTCTTCTGAAGTTATGTGCATCCAACTTTGGGGTATCTAAGCATCCAGGAAATGATGATAATAGCAATTCTGTCAGATTTTTTTCAATGCCTTTCCTTGGCAAAAAGAGTTGGCAAATCTATCAGTCCCCTCCCCTCCATATACTTATTTTTTATTGTGCTTGCCTGAGAAATACAAACACTGAGTTATAGAGAGTAGGGAGAATGTGAGGAGCCACTAAGAGGAAAGTTCATAGCAGCACTGTTCATTAGAGCAAAAAAAGAAAACAACTCCAGTGCTTATCAAAGGAAGATAAACAGGAAGGAAGATATGAAGATAAATAAATGGTCATACATTCGCCAACTGAATATTATTCAGCAGTGAAATAAGAGGGCCCATGCACAGACAAAAGTATAGTACAAACAGAATTTTGATCAATTTAATTCTGTGTCCTTCAGGACAAAAAGGGATTTATAATCTTTTAAGTTATTACAGCTGCCCTTATAAGTCAAATATAGTCAAAAAGAAACATTAGGGGCTTCCCTGGTAGCGCAGTGGTTGAGAATCCGCCTGCTAATGCAGGGGACACAGGTTCGAGCCCTGGTCTGGGAGGATCCCACGTGCCGCGGAGCAACTGGGCCTGTGAGCCACAACTACTGAGCCTGTGTGTCTGGAGCCCGTGCTCCACAACAAGAGAGGCCGCGATAGTGAGAGGCCCACACGCCACGACGAAGAGTGGCCCCCCCTCGCCGCAACTAGAGAAAGCCCTTGCACAGACATGAAGACCGAACACACCCATAAATAAATAAATAATTTTTTTTTAAAAAAAGGAACATTAAATTTTAATCACTTATTTTTCATTTCTTACATGATACTTTAAGGATCATGTGGAAACAAAGATAACATGGGGGGAAATGTCTTTCAAATTGGGGCCATTACAACTCAGACCTCACTGCCTCATGTCTGGTTAACCCAAAACACCCACCACAAACACTATCAGCCCTAAAACAGAAACCTGGACCTATTTTGCCCTTAATTGCTGCTCAAGGTCCAGGTCAACCTGCAAACAGGCATTTCTAAAGCATATGACCAGGTTCAGCCTGAGCAGAATAACAGGTTAAAAGTGGAGAGAGAAGAAATGGGAAAAACAGTTAATCTGTTTAACAGAATTCTGCATAGAGCTGGCAAGACACTGGGTCCCACTTGAAGGAGGCTTCTCTCAACCTTTTCACTTTCATTTACAGTACCAATGGAAAAAATAGTGACCTAAGTAAGAATTCTAGACCTTTGTGCCCTAAAGGTCACCAGATAAGGTCACGCTGAAGAGGAATTCTCCCAGAATGTGGGTTGATCTAGTGGAAGAACAGCCTGGCTGATCTTCACTGATGCCACGCTCTATTTTGGACACTAACTGTCTCAAGCTACCTGAACTTGAGAGATTTCTAAATCTTTCAAGGACATCAGAAACATTTTTGTACCAGAGCATTTATCTCTGTTACTGAAGAAAAGACACCTTCCAGAAGAATTGCCATGAAAGCCCACATCATGTGCACTAATAAAAAAGTAACACAGAACAGGAGAAGTAGTTTAAAAACGCTCTTCCATTTTATATATAAGGAAAGTCAAGGTGAACTTTAAGAAAATTAAAACCTTGATATCTAATTTTATCAAAATAATGTAAGCAATAAAGATATAATTTATATTACGACAAACTAATACATAGCTCAGACTATTCTAAGCAAGGAAATTGGATGGATGCTTATTTCATAGTGAGATTTATAAGACATGAATGATTTAGAAATATACATGGACCCTGAGCTACTAAAATGGTGACAACCCAAAGGTGATTACTGACATATCAGAAAAATCAATGGGAGTTTTGAAGAAGTGTTTTACTCTCAAAAACAAAGGTAGTTCAACAAAAACCCACCTTTAAAAAATAGAGTTATCCCTTTCAACTGGTGTTGATCTGCCCTTTATCACTGGAAATAGAATATATCACTCAGAAAGTCACCTTGAAGCTATAAAGAAGCTTGTGGGGGGGGGATTAAACTTCAGGTAAGGATAGGACTAGGAGGCTATTAAGACAAAAAACTAAGACATAAGTGTTCAAAAGCATATTAGCAGGAAACTTGCAGTGGATTCAGTAACAGTCTTTAGTGGCAAGAGAAAAAAAGAAAAGAAAAGAAAGCCTTTTAAAAACCTAAGCCACTGAAATTTTAAAATGACACCTACATGACCCAGTACTTTTCTATTCAAAGATTTTGATGCTATATATCTATTTTTCTTTGGAAGCTTTTCATGTCTAATATATTTTAAGAGGTAAAAGGTATAGTTTTACTTAAGCACACAATGGAATAAAACATCACTGAGGACAACCTTGGACCTGTAAGCAAATTTTAATGGGAAAGAAAAATACAAACATGGGGGAAAAGGCAATATATAAATGGCAAATGTGACAAAAAATCTGGGCATTTTGAAAAGGAAGACAGCATTGTTAGATGGGGTGAGAAAGACACTAGGTAGCATTGGCTTAATTTAGGGTGTGTCAGGCAGTGCGCTAAACCCTTTTCAGGGGCACCATCTCCATGTAATCCTAACAACCTAAGGAAATGGGTCATTTTATCCTGATTTTTCAGATGAGGAAATGGGCTTAGAAAAGATTAACTTGCCCTGAACTACAAAACTTGCAAATCCAGGTCTATCAGACTGTAAAGCACATGCGCTTTGCACCACTTCAGTAAAGCAGTTGAAACAACCAATGCCTGGCTTCACTCCAGACCAATTAAATAAGAATCTCTCGAAAGGGCCCATGGCACTGCGATTTTTAAAAGCACCTCATTTGATTCTAATGTGCAGCCAAGGTTGAGAGCCACTGCAAAGACCTTCATAAAACAAGTGGAGTCCGGCTTCCCTGGTGACGCAGTGGTTGAGAGTCCACCTGCCGATGCAGGGAACACGGGTTCATGCCCCGGTCCGGGAAGATCCCACATGCCACAGAGTGGCTGGGCCCGTGAGCCACGGCCGCTGAGCCTGCACGTCCGGAGCCTGTGCTCCGTCCGCAACGGGAGAGTCCGCAACGGGAGAGGCCACAACAGTGAGAGGCCCCTGTACCGAAGGAAAAAAAAAAAAAAAGTGAAGTATCAGCTAGGATGTGTAGAACAGACAAGAGCCAAATAATGAGAGAAGGGAAAGGTATCCAGCTTTTAGGGGGCAATAGGACTGTGAGCATCAGTGAAGCTATGGAGGCAGAGCCAGGCCAGAGGTCATCCAGGGAGTCTCACCAGAGCAGTGACTAAAAGGCAGAGAAAGATTCAACTGGAATCTTTTTTGCTGACAGTACTTAGAAGACTATAGTAAGAAAGGGGCACAAAATGATTTTTATAGCTAATGTGACAAAAGGGCTATGAATGTTAGCAAGATAAGAAATAATAATTGACAAATCTAAAGCAAATGGGCAGAGATACAAAATATAGGAAGGGACAGATAATGAGCAGGGCTTTGCTGAGCAATCAGATGTAGCTCAGTAGTTACAACGACAAGCTCTGCAGTGATCCTTTCTAACATTCACCATTCTAAGCCTCGATTTCCTCATTTACAACATGGAGAAAATAGTCACGCCATCTTGCCCACTTACTGGAAGGAATAAATGAGAAGATAATCCAAATAAAAGAAAAGAGACTTGGAGCATCTGTATTCCAGAAGTATAAGAAAATAGTACCCCAATTTTTTTCCTTCTTAGCAGTACATCTTTAGATGGCCTTGATAGCTTTAAACACTTACTAATGTAGAATAGAAACGTGACCTGCCTATTTAGTTTCTATTTTCAATTACTCTCCACATCACCCCAGGCCAGTAACCAAGGAGCTAACATGTAGCCATTTAAAAATTGTAACTTTTCCTAAATGGTAAGCTGGAATGTACCCTACGGCCCACAAGTGACTGTCATTTTACAGATAGTTAGTGAATTTATATATTAAGCAATATACTAACTTTATATAATTTATATACAAAAGTATATATTAAGATATACTCTGTATGTCCTCAATTGAATTCTTGGAGACAAATATTATTTAGGAAACAAATCTAGTAATAGGATTAGTTAAACTGTCAATTATTCGTCAAAATAACCTACACAAAATAAAGCTTGGTAGTCTGCAAGATTTCCCATTTAACTTCTACTTTCATATACTTTATTTTGTCTTCAGATGATTTCCCCCACACTTAGTAGATAATTCTTTAGCTATGTCATGACCAGTAGATAATTCTTTAGCTATGTCGTGACCTTTAAACCCACATTCTGAATGGCAAAAAAACTGCTTCCTTAATAATCTGTTATATTACAATATATTGATACAAGCTACCATGTCTGGTCATTATGATGGAAACCTGATTTGGTAACTAGAAAGGAACTTGGGTTCCTTCTCTAAGAAAATAAATATTCTTTAAAAAAGGGGAGGGGAGCCAACATGGGGAAAAAATAAGAGTATAGATATAAAAAGAGTAAATTTCTTCTACTGTCCAAGTCTTTAAGTATAGCTTACAAATTAGAAAAAAGATATTTGAAGGTGTTTTTAAAAGAGCTGTGTTCTTTTAACCCTCTCTTGACTGTAGAAAGGTAGCACAACTCAGACGAACTCATATTCCTACAATGAAGTAATTACATTAATTTCCAATCCCTGAAGCCAGTTCTCAAAGGGAAACACTATAATGCTTTGGGTAACTCCTTAAGACACAAATGAAATGGTAGTTGCTGGAAGAAGGAAAAAAAGCCTTTCAGCAAGTGAGAAGTTTTCTCCTACTTTTGCTAGAGAACCACTCTAAAAGAAGTGAAGTGTTCTACTGCTGCTCTCCTGCTTTGTACTGGAAACAAAGTATACCTCACAGGGAGAGAACAGAGGGGGAATCCTGAAATTGACAACATTTTTTTTGGTGAAAAGGGTAGAAGAAGACACAAAAATATATTGAAATGCCTGCTTGGATGAAAGGGTACCGGATATTTTCACCAAACCATTTGAATCCACATTCTCAGAGACCCACACATGTCCTTTCCCATTCTGTGCCTGCACAGGTAAAGCAAAAATATAGTTTTGGCTTTGGAATGGATTTTCTACTTAGGATTAATTACAGGCATATCGGCTGCCCTGGGAGTTTACTTTCAAATAAAATGAGGCCATGTAAAAAAAGCCTGACTGAAAGAAATGGGATAATATCCATCTCAGGCTCCATTCCGGTCTCACAACTCAATCTCACTAACACCTATAAACCTCAGCCCAAAGAAAGCTAGAAATCTTGCTGCATTCCCACAAGAGAAGAAAGTTAAAGGTTTGGATCTCTCATAGTTACCCTAAGAGATAGATAGGAAAGCAATAGTTAAGCAAGGTCGGGGCCAATAACCACAAACTGACTAGCTAATAACTTAACTAGGTGTTGGTCATTTATCCCAGAGCTTTGATTTTAGTTTCTGTATTAGAGTTCCACCGCTCATTTTCTCTTTAAGTTTGAAAACCAGGGCCTCACTAAGAAGTTGTGACTTGCAGATGTGTGCTCTGCATAAGTACACAAAGCAAAAGAAACAGAAGGCACCCCAAACCTCACATCTTTTAACATTTCCAACACAAATATCACGAGTTCCATGAACACTTGACCTCTTATTGTTCTCCAAGTAAAGGGGGCCCAGAGGATCTCGGCGCTGCACACACACTTCAGCAGACATTCAGGGAAATCACTGCCAAGACTGTCTTGAAACCTATGGCAAAAGCATACTGTCTTTTAAATACATGTTCTGTTTAAGTGGTTTTTAAAGCATAAGCACCGTGCCTTTAAAAGCAGTTTGTAAGAGGTCAGACTACAAAATTGAAGAGACAAGAAATCAATTGTGTATCAATTGTCTAAAACCAACTTTAAAAGGTATAGTTGGTCAGAAACTGTTGTACAGGGTGAAAGCAGGAGAAACTCTCCACATTGGAAATGCCCAATCCCTAGGGTAGGAGCAAGAAAAGAAGTTTTTGACCAGTTGTAAGGATCAGAAAGCATTTCTCTTCTGCACTGAAAAAAGGAAAAGTATATATCAGAAATGCAGGAAAAAGAGATTAATTTCTCTTCGTCCTTGGAGGAATTAAATACCTTTACCCCTGTCATGGACTGAATGTCTCTCCTAAAATTGATACGTCGAAGTCCTAACCCCCAATGTGACTGACTGTAAATGGAGAGACAGAGCCTTTAAGTAGGTAATTAAGGTTAATGCAGTCATAAGGGTGGGTTGTAAACCAACAGGACTAGTGCCCATATAAGAGGAGGAAGATTCACCAGGAGTGTGCACAAGTTAATACCATGTGAGGGTACATTCATAAGGCAGCCCTCTACAAGCTTTGAAGCAAAGGCCTTATCAGAAACCAACCCTGCCATCACCGTCATCTTGGACTTCCTGCCTCCAGAACTATAAGAAAATACATTTCTTTAGTTTTAGCAACCAGTCTGCAGTTTTCTGTTATGGCAGCCCAAGTAGGCTGATATAACCCCAAACTAATTCTTCTTCTCGATTATCTTCTTCTTCCTAATGCTGCCACCCAACCTTCACAGGCTCCTGGCATCTGAACCTTGGCATCGAAACAATACCTCCTTACTTTTGAATTCACAACCATTGGCTTCCCTGGTGGCGCAGTGGTCGAGAGGCCGCCTGCCGATGCGGGGGACGCGGGTTCGTGCCCCGGTCCGGGAAGATCCCACGTGCCGCAGAGCGGCTGGGCCCGTGAGCCGTGGCCACTGAGCCTGCACGCCCGGAGCCTGTGCTCCGCAACGTGAGACGCCGCGACAGTGAGAGGCCCGCGTACCGCAAAAAAAAAAAAAAAAAAAAATGAATTCACAACCATTAATTTTCCTCTCACTACTGACATCCACTCTTCCATCTTACAATTTCCAAAACACAAGGGCAAACCTTTATCACCATATACACTGCTTCACGTTTGGCTCCCCCCATCACCTACATTTCATCCCCATCTGGCTAGCTTCAACTTCCCCAAAACATCTCACTATCACCTGCTCAAATACCATCAATTACATCCATACAGGCCTGCATTCAAGGGCATTTTCAACTTTATAACAACTTACCTGCCCTAATGTTTTCTTCCAACTTCTCATGCAAAAACCCTGCACAAAGTCAAAATGACCCATAGCCATCCTCTGAATACCTCTCAAATTTTCCTATGTCTTTGCTTTTTTTTTCTCATTGTTGCAACTTAGAATGTCCTCTCTGCTCTACTTCCTCTTTCTAAATGGTGGCTGGAAGAGAAGTTACTGAAGAACATTATACAAGAAGCTGTGGCAAAATCTTCTACTCCAAAATGCTGCCTGCCAATTTATTTTTATTCAAATAGGCTTTTAGCCCCACCAAGGCATAATGCCAAGGTCTTACACAAGATCTGAAAGATGGTACCATCCAGTAAAAGAGAAGTAGGCAACATGACACCACAAATTCCACATCATGTCCATGCATTTCATAATACATCCCAACTATTTCTGGTTTGGGAGTAGAGAGGAGAAAATCCATGAGTTTTCAACTGGCCCTTGAAAACAGGCATTTGAAAATAGACTACATGATCTACTTAGTCAATGATGTTTAACTTTCACAACACATAAAAATTTCAGCTCCATATAAATAGGAAATGGGGAGACCACACATAGTTAAATTCAGAAAGTTTCCAAAGATGCTTATCTCCCCCCTAAATCTTACCATTCTAGTAAGCATCACATAAGGTCTAGAGACACCATGAGGCACCCAAGAACTTGATCTCCAAGTTCAACCAGTACCCCTCTCAAACACACTACTTTATTTCCAAAGTCACCGCCTAAATCCCAGCAATGAAAGTTCTAAACAGAGTCTCTCTTGGATTCTCCCAATTTTCAATGATCCCTTTCCCCATCAATTCTCCAAAGAACTTCCTAAGCTTCATCAACCCTCTTTTCCTGAGGACATAACTGAGCTTCATAACTTACATTATATCCTTATTGATTTTTATCATGTGAGTGACAGGAAAACAGAAACATGCCAAGATCTCCACAAAGTGAATGCCTGGCTCTTAATTTTATATGCACTAAAATAGCCTCTGTCCCACTCACTGGGCCTTCTTTTCCATACTTTCATAACTGTTATTTTCTCCACTTGGCATCTTCCCTCCCCTAGTTCCAATTCACACACATACAAGCTCATCACTATAAAAACTTCACGCACCTTCAAATCCCTCATTCCTTTAACAGTTATCCTCCAAGAGATTTTTCCTGTTAACTTAGCATGTACTGTATCATACAGACACTTTTAACACTCCACCAATAACTTCACTTCTAAGCAGTAGTTTTTATGTATTGAATAGAAACCTAATGAGAGTAGAAACATATCCGAAGAGGCTTAGCTCTACTGCTCCAACCCAAATCAAAGTACCCTATAGTCAGCAGCCCTCAGAGATACTCCAGTGTCACTGATTAGCACCCTAAGAGCACTTAAACTGCTTGATGAGCTTATCTTTCCCATTCTAACTCAGGAGTGAAAGGACAGAGAAATGATACCAAGCAGATCTACAATCTGGGTCCAGAATCAGAAGCAAATTGACAGTGTAACATTCGGGGACTTCAGTGACTGTTTCACGTTTTCTCATTTCTTGGGACACCAAGTGCCCAAGAGGGCTGGGCCATCAGCTTCCTATCAAAAGGGGGAAAGAACCACCCACTTTCTAAGATAGATTGACTACTAAACACATGCACAGCAGGCCTCAAAGGGGAAAAGGCAAGCTGTCCTGCCAGAGTTCTCAAAAGCTTCTGAGAACAGCAATTTTTAAGAGGTGCAAAGATATATATTAACCCATATTTGATAGCACCCTTTCTCAAATTCAGGACTTAATAAAAAACCTTTCTGTTTTAAAAATTCCTACAATTTGAGAATTCCAAAATACCAACCCTTTTCAGATCAAATAATTACATTTGTCAAACCAGACTAATTATTAAAATTCCACAAAGCTTGTACAATCAATCCCTAGTGTTTAGGGAAATCATTTTAAAATTCATGTGGTTAAAGGCTACCTAATCTTTTCAGTGCCAGTGCACCAACCACTTGGCATTGCTTTCTAAAATCTGGGGTGATTTCCTGACCAATGAAATACAGATAAAATATGGCAAAGTAAGCATTAATATTTCTACCCTCTGTTGTTACAGTGATAAACAGAGTGCCAGGAGCATATTGGCTGGTATATATAGCTCCTAGAAAAATAATATTTAATGAAAGCTAAAATGATTAACATTCCTTCTTAATCAAATTTTCCCTCTTATTTTGCTCTACACACACACTCTACATATCAACAGCTATCAAAATAAACTGCAGGAGTAAAATAACATTATTGCTCTTTAGACATTTAAAAACACATTTTTAAACAATATTTTCAAAGACAACAACCTTGAAAATTAAGCCCCTACCTTCATAGACCATAAGAGTAATAGGCTCATGATTAAGTAGGTAATTTATTTGTTTACATTTTATATAAAGATTCCCAAAGAGTCCAAGATCCTACCAGTGACTATTTAAGACACTAAGACAGAATTTTAAGTATGGAACAATAATAAGTTCATAACCATTAACAGCATGTAAAATTACCCCAAAGGAATGGGACTCTTATAAAATGTAGAACATCTTACACAGAGGAGAAATTTTCAATTGCCAGTATTAGGAAGCAATTTAAAATACCAGGATTCCATGCATTTAAGAAAGAACATTCCTTTGTTTGTTACAAAGCTGACACAAAAAAAGGGCATTTAATGGCAACGTGTCTCCTCCCTGAAAGCAGATTTATTGCTATTTAGGTATCCAGGGAAGTAGTTCCAAGAGCTAAGCAATAGTTTTTAATGCTGACTCCTCTTCACAACCTGCTCTGTGGTACCCCACCCCCATACAGATCAGGGGAAATGCTTCAATGACTTACTTGATCTCAATATTTTTTCCCACCAGGTTGTGGAATATTGTACATAGGAAGTATACTCATTTTGGTCCTTGAATTTTTCTACTGAGTCTTAATTTTACAAGAAACAAAACTACAAAGAGTAAAATAACTTCAGCAATCCAAGGAAATGACGAACTTTTCAGGTCCTCCCTACAGGAGTGCCTAATACAAAACTCAAGTGTTCAAAGGGTGATGAACGGGAAAGCGTTAACTGTGTGATTCAAGCCTTGGTCTCCCGGCTTTCACTGGGTTATTAAGGTTCCGGTTATTTACAAATGTGGAAGCTTATTACATATAAAAGCTCTTAGTTCCAATAAGCTGTGGATAACTTGCTATCTCCACTTTAAAAGCCTCTTCTTCACAATTACCATCCATTTGAAGAGTGATTTGACCTGGACTCTGTCCTCTGAGACATTACATAAAAGGACTCTCACCTACTCAAAAATCAATCTTTTCAATTAGATGAAAACTTAATGAAAGCTGAGATCATCTTGATGAAAGCAAATACTGCCAAAAGGCAAAAACAGTTTCACACTCTTAACGGTAAAGCCAAAGTTGCCAGATTATAATTCTGCTACATAGTCATTACAGTCCAAAGATCTGTGATTTACCTCACTGGGGCAATGATTTTCTGTAAGTAAGGTATTCAGGGTTTACTATCCTTACAGGGAGCCTTGACACTACCATTGTCAATTCTACATACAGATTTGATTCCCTGAACAAAAAGGCATTTAGTCATAGTTCTATAATTAAGATTCTTCAAAACAAAGAGTAATATCCCCAATATGCAAAAGGTATTCTGAGAACAACTGCACTTGCTTGTGTCCTTTGTAGAGATTTCCCTACTGATTCAATTTCATGATCGTGGAATACAATAAAGGGACTGAATTTAAGTTTGCTTATCCTGTCACTTTAACCACATTCTCCCTATGGCCAATAATAAGGATACATTTGATAGACAGGAACCCATAAAGGATGAGGAATAGGATAATGGAAAGCAAAGCTGGATGATGTAGAGTCCAACCCACAAGCATGACACAGTAGCCAATTTAGCTAAGTGGATACAGGTTGAATTAACCTGACCTTTATGCTACAATGTCCTGATTTATACAATCGATACTATCTGCCCAGCTGAGTCCTGAACTGCTGACAATAAGATTTAAATGACCTAAGATCTGAGACAAAAATGAACCAAAATCCAGAATGAATCCAACTTTTTGTTTAAACCCAAAAATGAACCATCATCCTATTACTAAAAAAAAAAAAAAAAAGAAAAAAGCAGTTTTCCCACAATGCAAACCAACAAAAGCACTTTGAAAAGAGAAGTATTTTCTGAAAATCATTAATTGAATCTTAAAATATAAGCAGCCCAAAGTACATGTGTGATCCCTGAGGAAGTTCCTCATACATCATAGGAGCAGTGTAAATACAAACACAAACCAAGTGAAGGAATTCGGAAGTCATCTTTCTGTTATTAGGTAAATTTCATGTAATACACATTTAAATGAGACCTGAATGCCAGGCACTGGGAATTCAAAACAAAGTTAATGTGCTGTGGGGGATGGAGCAGTGGGGGAGATGATGACAGAACTAATAAAAGATGGGCTGAGAGGAGATGAAAAAAGGCAACATGTGTAGGATTTAGGATTGCTGTAATAAGATATATGAGTGAATAAAAAGTATGGGCTAAGAATTCATTGACCATGTTCAAGGGAAAAAGTATTTGGCTAGTTCACAAAGTGAACATTGCATTTGATAAAGAATGGAGAACGAGAATGTTTGAAAGCGCTTGAAATCTGTTCTGAAGGCCACAAGGAGCCAAGGAAGGTTTCAGGCAGGAGTGACAGCCAGAGCTGCCCTTTACCTGTCTTCTACAAAGTTCTGACTCAAATGTGTCTAAATTCTACAGGGCTACTTTTATCCCAGGAGATGGTTCATAAAAATCAATGCTAAAAAGGTTACAAAAGCAGAACAGTACTCCAGCTGATCCACAATTTATGTCTACTACCTGGGGGCCCAGAGAACGCTAGCATGGTTAAAATCATGCACTCGGGAGCAAGACTGCCCAGGTTCTAATTCTAGCTCTGCCACTTACTTTGTGTCTTTGGGCCAGTAACTTAAACCTCTCTGTGCTGCCATTTCTCATTGCAAAACTGGTGAATTTTTACTACGTACACCATAAGAGTTCTGATAACTTGAGTGAAAGAATGTAGACTGCTTACAACAGTGCCTGGCACAGAGAAACAGCTTCCAAGTGACGCTGATACTACCACTTCTACTATGCCACATCCTTTTGACATCTGATCAAAGTTACATAACATTTCCTATAAAATGAAGGAATGTTGATCCAGGAGGCTTTGCAGAGGAGTCTGTGTGTGGGGATGGAGGGAGGAGTCACGTTTTTCTGTTCCTTCCAAAACCACAAGCCAAAAGCTATGTACCTAGGTGAACACTTGCCTTTTTCAATATGTCTTGCCCATTTTTCCCCTCAATGGCTTTAAATGGTTCCCAGGCACACATATGTAATTAAAATTCATTATCTAAAAAGACTGCTTTAGGAAGCCCAGCAATCAAATCTGCTATTATCTTTTTTTATGGGTAGATATAATTACAACCTAATAGGCATCATTTAATCAAGACTTAACAATTAGGTTCTTAAATCCAGAACTTGATCATTTTCTTCCTTGATAGGTGCACAAAATTTTCTCCCAGGTGGCGGTCATGTAAAGTGAAGGACAGAAGAACTATTAAAACCCTTATCCTAACTGCCTTCTAAAGTGCTAATTATTACCCGATTATGACAGACATAATCTGAGAGGAGAAAGCCTGACACAACCTAATGCAATCTCATAGCAGCATTTTTCTTTAATTTTTTCACCTCCATCTCTGTGAAAAACAACAGCCCACAAAAAGCCCAAAATAGAAGGTAGTATTTAACTCTCACCTACTATTTTCTAAACAAGAAAACAAAGTCATTAGTAACAGCATCCAACCCTTCCCCTGGTTCTGACATCAGCCAATCAGACCTTGAAAGGAGAAAAGCAACCCTATGCTTGTTTCCCATCCCACATTTTAGACATAAGAAACAGAGACCCTGAGAAGTGGTGCCCTCCTAAGACATTCAGGGTCAAACCAGGCTAGAACCTAGGTCTCCTCCAGTATAAAAAAAACAAACAAACAAACAGTATTTTGTACTCTACACCTCTGTACTCCCATTATGGGAGTACAGAAAATTGAAATAATTCTGAGGGCCTACATTTTCAAGCCTGATAGCTGTGTCTCTCACATCTAATTATACTATATCTATCCCCATTTCCAGCTAAATAAGATTAATTCTTAGTCACTGATGCTTAATAGTAACTCCTGCTACTCCCAGCAGCCAACACCCTAGTTTGAAAGGGATGCAGATCATTAATTAGTGCATCATCTATTGAGAGCCTGTAATTGCCTTACCACACCCAAGTCCCTTCTGGCTAGACTAAGCTTCTTTACAGCCCTAATACACCAAACAAGAAACACACAGTTGGGCAAGAAATCTATTAAGAATTAGAAAACACTGAGAGGGCTCTATTTATCACTGAAAAGAGAAATCTAATCTCTTTAGTTTTCCTTTCTTTTTCTTTTCTCAAAAGCTATAAGAGGTCTCCCAACAAATCTAAACCAAGCCTGTGCCTTTAAACATAGCTGTCCAAGGACTCTAGTGCAGAGGACAGATCTGATCTTTATGCAGGATTCGCAGGATTCGAAGGATTCTACTGTAGAAACAAAGCCTTCCATTTCTCCTAAGACAATCTCATTATCTTCAGTTTTCCAAAGAATTCCAATTCAGGAATGAAAAAAGAAAATAGATACTGTTGAGGGGAGCTTTACTATAGCATAGCACTTAATCTTTCGTCATAGATATCACCACCATTCCCATTTTGTAGGTCAGAAACTGGAAGGCTGGGAGAGGTTGGGTGACTTAAATAAGGTCCCTGAATTCTTAACCTCAGGTGTAACCATCAAGCTGTAAGATGAGAGCATTCCTATTTCTTACTCTTAGCTTTTCTAACACTGCCAGAAGTAACCAGGTCGTCAGGTCCTACATGGGTCGGTCAACCTCACACCCCAAAAGGTGCAGCCAAAGAACAACTGTGCCAAGCTGGTAGGAGCATGCTTCAATGCCAAAAGTGACTCTGAAACCTGCAGTGCAACGTTTCCCCCAACTTCGTTTCCTCTCATTTAAGGGTAACTTGAAATGGACTGCAGCCCCATTCACTTTCTTAAAAAACTAAAAATGAAATTTTAAAACACTTTTCAAAGGACTGAGGTCCTCATCTTTACTAAGAGTAACTCCTTGTGATCTAAGTAGTGTGAGAAAGAAAAGCTACTTCAGATGACTTGGTGAGTGCAGAATCAGTCTAGAATCCTCAGCAAATGAATCTGCAAAATTAGAAAAATTCAACTAATTTAAAATAAAGTTACAGTAAAAGTTTAAAACCAATTTTTAAATTTAGTTTGCAGAAGCACACCATGTTTGAAATTCTTACCCAAATACTAACTTAGATCTATCTTCCTTCGATATGGGTGCCTTCAAGGGCAATGAATATGCTTCTTAAATCTCCTCAGAGGATCTCATTCTTATTTATTAAGCAGAAACCACAGGAAAACTGGCATTATTAACATCCTCTTCCTGCTCTTCTGAAGCAAAAGCACCTCATTTGGGCTTTTCAGATTAAGAACACATTATGTACCAGTAAACCTTACAGTTGGACCCAGTTTCAAGCCGAAATATCATGAATTGTATAGCACCCCTTTATTCCTTCTAATTTCAACTTTTCATTTCCATTTGGAGCTGTATAACACAAATACAGTTGCCCTCCAGGCTTTTTTCTCCAAACAGCCCTTGACCTTTAGAGACACCCTTACCCTGAGACACCTGCAAGTATGAAATATAAAAGCCCCAAAGACATACAGAAGCAGCACTACTGGAAATAGTCTCAAATTTAATATATATATGTGTGTGTGTATATATATATATATATATTTTTTTTTTTAACTGCGGCCTTATTTCTTTAAACTAGGCAGAAATTTTCTCAGGTTGAAGATTTCATTTTTTACAGCTACAGGGATTTCCAAAATAAAAAGTGATTAATGTTTCTTGTCCTGAAGTTTGTGTTTGAAAGGAAATAAAAGTTTCACTGTCATTCATTCAATAAATATTAAGCTCTATGTACACGGAACTATCAGAATATAAAAGTGTCTCTTTGCCCTCAAGGACTTCAAAGTTTTCAGAGAAGTTTCTTGCAACCTGAAATTCCAAAACATCAATACTCTTCACCACCACTCACCAGAGATATCCTGGAAAAGGGACTTTGGTATGAAATAGAAATCAACATCATTAAGAATGCTACAATGAACATCCGGGTGCATGCATCTTTTCGAATTATGGTTTTCTCTGGATACATGCCTAGGAGTAGGATTGCTGGGTCATGTGGTAGCTCAATTTTTAGTTTTTTTAAGGAACTTTCATACTGTTCTCCATAGTGGCTGTACCAATTTACATTCCCACCAACAGTGTAGGAGGGTTTCCTTTTCTCCACACCCTCTCCAGCATTTATTGTTTGTAGAATTTTTGATGAGAGCCATTCTGACCGGTCTGAGGTGATACCTCATTATAGTTTTGATTTGCACTTCTCTAATAATTAGTGACGTTGAGCATCTTATGTGTTTGTTGGCTATCTATATGTCTTCTTCCGAGAAATGTCTATTTAGGTCTTCTGCCCATTTTTGGATTGGGTTTTTCTGATACTGAGCTGCATGAGCTGTTTGTATATTTTGGAGATTAATTCCTTGTCAGTTGCTTCGTTTGCGGATATTTTCTCCCATTCTGAGGGTTGTCTTTTCATTTTGTTTATGGTTTCCTTTACTGTGCAAAAGCTGTTAAGTTTAATTAGGTCCCATTTGTTTATTTTGGTTTTTATTTTCATTACTCTAGGCGGTAGACTGAAAAAGATCTTGCTGTGATTTATGTCAGAGAGTGTTCTGCCTATATTTTCCTCTAAGAGTTTTATAGTATCTATAAATATATCTATAAATACATAGTATTTATAGTAACCATAATTCAAAAGGATACATGCACCCCAATGTTCACTAGCACTATTTACAACAGCCAGGACACAGAAGCAACCTAAATGTCCCCTGACAGAGGAACAGACCAAGAAGATGTGGTACATATATGCAATGGAATATTACTCGGTCATAAAAAGGAACAAAATAGTGTCATTTGTAGAGATGTGGATGGACCTAGAGACTGTCATACAGAGTGAAGTAAGTCAGAAAAACAAGTATCATATAATATCACTGATATGTGGAATCTAGAAAAATAGTACACATGGACCTATCTGCAAAGCAGAAACAGAGTCACATATGTAGAAAACAAACTTACGGTTACCAAGGGCGTGGGGGGAGATGGGATGAATTGGGAGATTGGGATTGACATATACACACTACTATGTGTAAAATAGATAACTAATGAGAACCTAGTGTATAGCACAGGGAACTCTACTCAATGCTCTGTGGTGACCTAAATGGGAAGGAAATCTAAAAGAGTGGATATATGTATACATATGACTGTTTCATTTTGCTGTACAGCAAGAAACTGACAACACTGTAAAGCAACTATACTCCAATAAAAATTAATTTAAAAAAGAATGCTAGACAACACTGGTATGTATATATATTTTTTAACTAAACTTTTAAAAAATTGAAGTATAGTTGATACGCAATATAAGCTACAGGTGTTAAATAAAGTGATTCGCAATTTTTAAAGGTTATACTCCATTTATAATTATAAAACATTGACTATAATCCCTGTGCTGTACAATATATCCATGTAGCTTATTTTATACATAATAGTTTGTACCTCTTAATTCCCTACCCATATTATTGCTCCTCGCCCCTTCCCTCTCCCCACTGATAACCACTAATTAGTTCTCTCTTTGAGTAGGTTTCTTTTTTGTTATATTCACTAGTTTGTTGTAATTTTTAGATTCCACATGTAAGTGGATATTTCTTGATCCCGTCTGGACATAGGAAGGCCTTAATATATAACAACATAATGTTCAGGAATTTGTTATCCAAATTAAAATCCAGGAAATGTTTCAAATTTGCTCATTTAGACTTGAAAGAAATCAATTCTATCAGAATATTAAACAAATGTGGTATCACCAAAAAATTAAATGGGCACCACCTCACCACCACCAACCCCATTTTGCATTTCAAAGGAAGGGACTACTGTGCCATTTTCTTCTCAAGGACCTCAGCAACCTGGAATGTACAAGCGCAGCCCTGCCTGACAACAGTGGTTTGGATGATATCTCACCTTCCTCCTTCTTACCCACCTAGTCTTGACTAAGTTGGGGGGGGCGGGGGGGAATAAATGCAGTGGAAGGTTTAAAAAAAAAAAAAGTGCAGGTGTGTTCAACAGCTGACAAAAGAGGTTAAGATTCTATATACACCCACAGTACAATTTAGTCAATTTCTATTTAAAAACAAACTAGGACAATGAAGCCAATGTAGGAAAAAGAAAATGCTTAGGTGAAGTACTCCAAAGTGCATTTTTAGCTCATGTGACCTTCCACAGTGCTCCAAATGTGTGTATGTAGATGTGTGGGCATGTGTGTATTCATAGAAAGAAAGTGTTGAGAGCACTATAAAAAAAAAATACATGAATAAATCATAGAATGTTTGTGCTACATGGAACTTCTGAAAGCTAGTCACAGCTTTGATTTTTAGGTAAGGAAGATAAGTACCAAGATTTGGACCAAGGTAAAACCTGCTAGTGACAGAACCTGGTCACACTATTCCAGGCTTCAACTCCCAGCACAATCTCACCTTCAATTATTCTAATTCCATGCCTTTATTCTTAAATTTGCACTTCCACTGTAAACATGACTGTCCATTAATACCTGTAATACAGATTTCTAAATTTTAAGGCTCAAGTGAGCTTTGCCCTATTTGTCCCAGGAAAACATGAGTCCAACCCAGCAGTTCTCAAAGTGTGGTCCAGGAACCCCTGAAGGTCCCTGAGACCTTTTCACAGATCCAGAAGGTCAAAACAATACCTTTTCCTCTCATTCTCTCATAAATGTACAGTAGAGCTTTCCAAAGGTTATATGTGACAGCTGCTTCTGCATTCAGCCTGGTGCAATATAAGAATACAGCTGGGCTTCCCTGGTGGCACAGTGGTTAAGAATCTGCCTGCCAACGCAGGGGACATGAGTTCAAGCCCTGGTCTGGGAAGATCCCACATGCCGCAGAGCGGCTAGGCCTGTGTGTCACAACTACTGAGCCTACGCATCTGGAGCCTGTGCTCGGCAACGGCAGAGGCCGCGACAGTGAGAGGCCCGCGCACTGCGATGAAGAGTGGCCCCCACTCGCCACAACTGGAGAAAGCCCACACACAGAAACGAAGATCCAACACAGCCAAAAATAAATAAAATAAATAAATTTATAAAAAAAAAAAGAATACAGCTGACTTCTATTAAGCTAGACATTAAAGAGATGAAAAAATGTAAAATCATGCCACTCTTAACATTTTTGTTTTAGAAAAATATACATATCCTTCATTTTTAAAATGTTATTTTTGTTAATGCTATTGGAGTTTTTCGAGCTAAATATCTGTTTTTAACTTTTTCATCTTAATTTCTAATGCAAAAAATATTGATAAACATAACTTACATAAACATAAGGTCTTTCTAGTCCTCAATAATTTAAGTGTAAAAAGGGGTCCTAAGAACAAAAAGTTTGAGAATCGCTAGTCTAACCCAGTGCTAAATAAGTTTTCTTCCGTGGTGATTTTGTTGTTGCTGTTGTTGGCTGCGACAGGTCTTGACTGTGGCACTCAGGGTCTTCGTCAAAGCGCGCAGGCTCCTCTCTAGCTGTGGCGTGCGGGTTTTCTCTCTCTAGCTGTGGCAAGTGGGGTCTAGAGCACGCGCGCTCTGTAGTTTGCAGCATACAGCCTCTCTAGTTGAGGCTTGTGAGCTCAGTAGTTGTGGTGCGTGAGCTTAGCTGTCCCGAGGCATGTGGGATTTTAGTTCCCAGACCAGGAATCGAACCCGAGTCCCCTGCATTGGAAGGTGGATTCTGTACCACTGGACCACCAGGGGAATTCCATGGTGAATTTTTTAAGCACATACAGATAAACCTTAGAATGGTGTCCTATTGCTCTCCTTACCTTCAAAGACATGTTTCTCCAGCCCTGGGACTGTGTAAAGTACTTCTTATGCCCAGTACTTACTTTTAATCAGTTCAACTTTCTTTGATATAGAATTTCTATAAAACCATGATAGGGGAACCATGAATAAAACTCTATATTCTGGTTCTCAGAAAAGACACTTTATAAAGCATAATAAGTTATGTTTCATGTTGCATACTTACTTTGGTTTAGAGAATACTAACAGTATACAATATGCCAAGTAGTAGTCTTCCATTTGCTAGATTCCACCATAGTCAGGCACCAAATCACATTTCATTTCACTCTTGAAGTCCTGCTCCTTCCTTTCTAGGGCTGCTTTTGCCTTACCAACCTACATCCTTTATTTCAGTTTTCCTCGCACCAGGTCATCCTACAAAATTGTCCCCAATCTGGTTTCGCTCAAGTTTTCTTCCTACTATGCTCATATTCCAAAGGCTTTACAACACCATACACCATACAGAAAGGGAAACGTTCCTTCCTGAGTTTCAAGGCCCTCTAGAAACCAAACCACCCTCTAATAGTCAAAACTGTTTCCTCAATATGCCGGGAGTACATCATGTTTAATCCCCCTCTTTTTCTCCGAGAAAAAAAGTCTCCCTCTACCTCTATAAAACCTCCCTAAAGTGTTACTCACATCTACCTAGTTTCACAAACCTTTCCCAACTATGCAGCAGCCCTCACCAAACCCCCTCTCCCACAATCAACTCATCACATTTTCTGACTACAGGCTGTCAACTAGACTTAACCTAAGGACAGCGTCCATATCCTACTGCTCCTGAACTCCCAAAGACCTGGCACATTGCTAGGCTCTATCAAGGCATCGAACACTAATAAACAGGTGAGATGCAGAGAATACTGAAAATCTGCTAAAATGCTTTGAAAAATACAAGGGGGATTATCTTCTGAAGTAATTAGTAACTGCATGTTAATATCTTTGCAAATTAAAATATATACATGACACAAAAAGATCATAACTGTTGAACACTATAAAATGAAAGAAATCTAATTCTTCCAACACACACACCAGAAGTTAACAGTTTTCATTAACAATTCGAACATTTTCAAAGCCAATACAAACATGTACAAGCACAGTTGAGGAAAGCAAATATTTCAGTAGATACACAGAGGTAGATCTTTCTGTAATGATCTTTGCAACTTGCTTTTTACAGTTAAATATCAGCACATAAGAGAATTCTTTCTTTATAGATGGCTATACAGTGGTCCCTTGGTATCCGCAGGGTAATAATGGTTCTAGGATCCCCACAGATACCAAAATCCTGAGGATTCCCAAGTCCCAAAGTCAGCCCTCCGTATCCGGTTCTGGTTCTGTATCTGCCGACTGTAAACATAGTATACAGTCCGCAGTTGTTTGAGTCTGTGGACGTGGAAACCCACTCCCTGCAGATACAGAGGAGCTGACTATAACAGAGATGGCCCAAATTAATATAAATGATTCCCTACTGATAAATATCCAAGGTTTTACTATTTCAAACAATGCTTGCAATAAATACCTTATACAACAGAGCAAAAATATACATTTAAAGATAGAAACTGTCGGTTCATAGTCAATTTGTATTTTTAATTATGCTAGTTGCTGCCAAAAAGCCCTCTAAAAAAACCTATCAACTTACAATCCCACCAAGACATCGCCTGCATTTTTAAAAATGAAATGGAAATAATGCAGCAGTGCCGAGAGGGAACTGGGAGAAGGAAAGGCATGTCAGGAATCAGCTATGGGTTTAGAGTCACCAACTGCTGTCACTTTTTATAAGACATTAGGCAACACCTTTACCACAAATTCCATGTTTATAAAATGAGGGTTTTGGTCAACACTGTGGATAAGGGCCCCTCCAGCTCTGACATTCTCTGATGTCCTTGAATTTGCTATATATAAGAAATGCATATTAAATCTGAAGACAAAACTCTTATTCTCTTGGGCTGCCCGGAAATAAACAAGTGCTGGGAAAGTCAAACTGCTGCACTGAGAAAGTAAATGCTCTGATAAAACCCCTGCTAGAATTTAAAAATGGAAGTGAAATTGAGACTGGAGGAAATGGCCACCTTAGAGGGAAGATAAAAAACCATTTCAAAAATAACAAACAAAAAAAGGATCATTTTAATCATCTGGTGGTTATCCTAGTTAAGACAAGCCACATCTCAGTAGAAGAAATGCAGCTAAATGGCTATCACAAGGGAGGACCAAAGCACCCTGATGGCTACTAATTAATGAAAAGTCACAAACATCCCTTTCAAGCTTACCATTTGAAAGAGTGGATGTTAACAGGAGATATGATTTGCTAAGCTAAATAAAAGGCTTCATTAACAAGAAGTGACAGGATCACAACCCTGCTGCTGATAAACTGCCAACATACCCCGGGCCTTCAAATGAAAGGCTGCCCATTTAACATATTGCAGCTTTAAAATGAGTTGCTTTAGAACAAACAGTTCTATGTCCCGGCAGGCCTGCAACATACCAGATGGAGCTGCTGCTGTACCCTGGATTGTGCGTGTGTGCGTGCGTGCGTGCGTGTGTGTGTGTGTGTGTGTGTGTGTGTGTACAGGGGCCACACGTATACCTCAGGAATACCCAGCCCAATAACCCTTCTTAAGATTAGCCATCCTTGATCAGAGCATCCACCTTGGACCTCAACTTCTCTACCTGCTTCCAAAAAGACTCAGTGTTGAGCAGAAAGCAGCCATTCTCCCAACAGCCAAAGGAGGTTTCACACTGCTGTAGACCAGCCTGGCAGTCATCCCTGGAGTCTGCCTCCTTAATCCTGGCAAACACAGCCACTTCAATCCAGTCTTGAAGCAGGGATTTTTTTTTTTTTAATATAGCATGCTTTGAAGCTGTATAAAACAGGTCAAAAATACATGTAAAAGGCATAATCTCAGTCTTGTCAAAGTGGTTACAGAAGCATCAAACCAGATCTTTTCCTGTGTGGTCCACTGTTAAATTCACCAACTAGGAGACTGCAAATAGATATGGTAAAGTCTTAATTATTCACAGGGATGGATGAAGACAAACAGCACTGTTAACTTAATATTCTAAGATGACTTTTTGTATTATCTACTATCTAGCACTTAAATAGTATTGTATAGTAATAATTAATGTCCATAAAAAACCTCAAAGTGCTCAGTTTAAATATTAAGAATCCTGATTAACTACAACTGGTCAAATACGTATGTTATACATGGCAACTTCTCAGTAACCTGAGCACGAAGGCTGACTATGCCTTAAAGAAAAAAAAAAAAAAAAACACTTACATGCAGTATTTACTTTTGGCATGTGTAATTTTATAATTTTAAGCTTTATTTTAAAAATATAGGGATCTACTATATTCAAGGAACAAAGCTGTAAAACAGGATCACTGACATCAAGGAGCTTCCAATGTAGTTGAAAACATTTAATAAGTGTCCAAAAAATGCAAACAGTCTAACTCTCTGAGGAAAACAATGAGTTAAGAATGTACTCTAGTAAATGTAATGATCTAATAAGTATGTAGGATATCATTTTAAAATACCATGTCATAAATTCACAGTACTGTTTATAGTTCTGATGATGTTTGTGGGTTGAGGAAACAAGCCACATGGAGAATTCGCTTCCTCATTTTCTTTAACCTCTTTTTCTTCTTGTCTTTTTCTGATTACTTAGAGCAATTTCCCAGACTCTGCTACCAATCCCTTACAAACATACATAGCCCTTTAGAATTAAGGGACTGCCCAAAAGCCATTCAGGTCATTTTAAGAAAGAAGTATTTTTCAATGTCTTCCAAGGTTTCTACAAAGAAAACTGCTTAAGCCTCTCCCATCCCAACGAATGTTTCAAAGACAATTCCAAAATAATACGGTATTTGATTTTAGCTCAAATTTAAATGAATACTGGGAGGAACACAGTATGATGAAGAAATGGGGTGGGCTGCCTCGATCTGGCAGAGGGATTCTATAACAGGTTATTCATAAATTAACCAAACAATTCAATCAACAACAAACTATAATTCTGCGCGAGTAGGTAAAGTCCTTTAGACTAAATCAAAAAGCCTAAAAGACATTTCTCTTTATAGCTTTTACAATCACAATTTATACACTAGAAAAGTACTATCAAAAAAATGTTGATAGGGCTTCCCTGGTGGCGCAGTGGTTGAGAGTCCGCCTGCCGATGCAGGGGACATGGGTTCATACCCCGGTCCAGGAGGATCTCACATGCCGCGGAGCGGCTGGGCCCGTGAGCCATGGCCACTGAGCCTGCGCGTCCAGAGCCTGTGCTCCGCAACAGGAGAGGTCACAACAGTGAAAGGCCCGCGTACCGCAAAAAAAAAAAAAAAAAAGTTGATAAATTATACTTCAAAATTGGGTACAACAGTGCATCTTCAAAGCCACAAGTGAAGGATGTAGACTATGCAGATAACACTGCTGGACTTGGCAGTGGTTGTATAGTTTTTAGTGTGAAAGCTGCTGAATTACTGGTATACTTGAGAACATTACAGTTTGTTTCTTGGCTGTTTAAAAAAAAAAAAAAAGAGCCAGACCTTTGGTGGGATATAAACTAGATGGCAGGGATCAGATCCAGGATTCAAAGTTCACCATGAATTTATCAGGGAAAAATAGAGTTCAACTTCAGGTCCCCTTTCTATTCTAATATTCTAATGCCTATAAAATTAAAAAACAAAACGTCTGCCTTTGTTGGAGTAAGGCAGGGAGAGGGTAGATGGAAAGGAAAATGAAGTTAACAAATGAACTTCCCTGACCACCCCACACTAAGTTAGGAGCCCCAAAGACTCTTGCCCTTCGTAACACAAATCACCATTATAAATAATAACTCCAAGAGCTTTAACACGTGTCTCCCCCAATACACTGAGTTTCATGTCCACAAAGACTAGATCACACTCACCACTATGTCTCAGTATCTAAGACAGTGTGTGGTACACAGTATGAACAAAATGTTTACTAAGTAAATGAAACTAAGGAAACTGAGATGTTTTCATGTATAAGCTGGAAAAATAATTGTTTTTAAACTACTGCAGAGTAAAAGAGGTTGATAAACAATCCAAAAAAAGTGAATGGATAAGAAATCAAGAAGACAACAAAATATCACTAAGGTCAGGAGGTCAGGCACAACACAAGCATAAAAATTTAAATCCTATAAAGCTGTAGGTCTAGAGGAAAGTTTTAAGTTTTAAGAAGCCACTTTCTAGCAAAAAGGAATAGTGAACATTTTCAAACAGACATTTAATAAACTATCAGCAAATCTGCTTCATTTCTTTAGACAATAACAAACAGGAAATAATCATAGGGAATGGGGAAGAGAAAGAGGTTCCAGCCACAATGAAAAATTCCTCACAGATAAAGTTCCATAAAACTCCTTAGGGAAGCTCAATATAAAATACCCAAGACCTGACAACAAGTCCCCTGATCTCTTTATGTTTCTGAATTTCTTAGAGAACTGGGGAACTATAGAAACCTTTCACTCAAAATCTTTTGATAGTGGAGGCCAACTTTAAAAAAAAAAAAAACTTACAGAAATTAAAAGGAAGTGCCAGCTATTTATTAAAGTCAAAGGTTAGGATTGCAGTGTCCTATACGATGAAATGATATAAAAAGCTATTCAGCTTTGAATTCTCAATACCTATCTTAACTTCTGCTTCATCTTGTGATGTCCTAAATCTGGCTAAACAGCATGGAGCACCCTTGGCAGGATTCCACCTGACTGCTATGCTGTACTCCTTAGCTATGTGCATAGCCTGTTGGGCCAATTTTACACCAGAGACACTTGCTTGAAATATGTAGAGATGATTTTCTTTTTTTTTTTTTTTTTTTAGGTTTACAACAGCTTCACAGAGCACAAGGATAATATTTATAGGCTTGAAAGAGTAAAATATATACAAAGATAAGAAACCAAGGGACACGTTAACAAGAAGCGTCTCTATTCTACAATATCATGGATTGAAAGATGCACCACTAGCTTCCAGATTCCCAGCTGTGAGAAAAATAAATATCACTACATTAAGTGGACATATTTATGAGATTCAAAAACTATGTAAAAATTGCACATATAAGACTTGAGGAAATATGGCATTAGTTAAACCAATATTTTTTGCTAAAATTTCCTCATAGTGATTAAAATTTTAATAAGATCACCTATCATTCATGGTTTACCTACAGATGTAAATAAAACTTTCTCAACTGATAGTAAATTTCAAGTACTGTATTATCTCAATTCCAGACTTTGAATTCAATTGAATTAAACAAATAACTTCCTGAATTTCTACTACAAGCAAGTAGCACACCAGGTGCAAGAGATAAAATAATAAACAAGACAGATGTCCCCTTTCTAGGGAAGAACAGAAAGATTATCTTGAATCTATATTCTTCACCAGCCACCCTCCCTCCAACAGATTTTTCTGACAGTTAAGTTGGAGAAACAAGATAAATCAATAACAATCTTTACTGGGTAGATATTTTGTTGATTCAAGTTTGGACATCATACATCCTATGGAGCACCTGACCTGCAACTTTTTAGCAGAACAAAGATAGGTGCATTTCTAAAAGCCCACCAGATTTGGAACATATTAGTCCCAGAAACCTAACAACTTTAAGGAATAGCCCTTACAGATTCTCTACTACAACGAGCTAGGGTTATCAGAATGTCACCTTCGCCAGGAATAGAGCACACAGTATCACAATCTTTTTTTCTTGATTTTAACAGAATCCTAAAATAAGTCTGAAGACAGTGTCTTCATTTCCTCAGTTATAGATCTATACTTTATATAGTTCCAAAAAGTAATCCTGCAAGTGAAGACTGCCAGCTGGCAACAAGACACCAGCCTGTGATGGAATTCTTCCAGAAGTCATCTGGTCACAGACCTTAAAAAATGCAAGGTCAGGGCTTCCCTGGTGGCGCAGTGGTTGAGAGTCCACCTGCCGATGCAGGGGACATGGGTTCATGCCCCGGTCCGGGAGGATCCCACATGCCACGGAGCGGCTGGGCCCGTGAGCCATGGCCGCTGTGCCTGCGCGTCCAGAGCCTGTGCTCCGCAACGGGAGAGGCCACAACAGTGAGAGGCCCGCATGCCACAAAAAATAAAAATAAAAAATGCAAGGTCAGAATCCTGGCCCTAGGGAAATAGGTGTGGGCATTCTGCTGGGAGTGCTATAGGTTACAACAGCCCCATCACTGAGGGGCCAAACAATAAGGCCTGGAGATCACACACAGTCGTCGAGCTGCCTCTCGGATCTGTCTCTCTGTCCTCAGCCACCTGAAACTACAACCAACAGAACTACCAGAGGTAGAAAGAACATCATTCTGGAGACCAGGGTAATAGGTAGTGAACTAGGAGTCACAGACCTAAGTCCCTTCACACCCACTCAGCAGGATGATTTTAATAAGCCACCTGACCTCTGAGCCTCATTTCCCTCATCTGTAAACTCATTATCCCAGGGAACTGTGGTAAGGTCCTGGAAGAACAGAAAACACAATGCTCTTGTCTCCTGGCTCCATTATTTTGGGCAGTACACCACCTTCAATTACTGATTCCACCTGTTCTTCTGTCCTAACAGCCAGGGCTTTCAGCAACTAAAAACAGGCAGCTCCTTACTGTCCCATCAAATACAAAATTTCTTACTCTAATTGCATTCTTACAAGGCAATAATTTAGAAATTACTTTTAGAAGTTGTACAAAAGGGGAAAAACCAACCTCTTCACTTTTCTTCTCTGGATCACAAACTATGTTGTTCACCAAGAAATCAAACTTTGCCCCCTACTGTCCACAAACAATACAGGTAGATTAGCCAAATCCTTTTTAAAAAGTCCAAGAATCAAGAATACATATTTCCAAAGAGCCAGTTCCACCTGAGGGAATGAGCCTCTCCAGCAAAACAAGGAGATGAAGCAGCATACAGGCTGTCCAATCACCTTTCAGAAGTAAGAAAAATAATGTAAATGCCATTAATGGAGAAAAGCAACAGGCAGACCTAAGAACATCAAGAACTGCCATGAGAAAGCTACAATCAGCAGCCTTAAGAACCCTTGTTCCCGGCAGACGTGGTCTTGGGCATGAGCAAGAATCAAGGAGAAGGTATAGATCAGTGTTTTTAAAAGCATCCCAGATTCTAACCTGTCACTGGCTTACTACTACTGGAACTATACTAACAGGGAAGGAGTACAAGAAACCTTATCATCCTTATGACTTATACACAGAAGAAGCTCCTAGCACATCATGCTATCAAGAGAATAAAACTATGGGGGAAACACTGGAGCCTTCAAGTGGTTACACACACATGCCTGGGATCCGATCTTCTTTGGACAAAAGCAGAATTAAGACAGTTGCAGTGGTGTCTCTCTCCAGCCACAACTTAAACTTGGCAGGTTCTGCATTGCATAAACATTCTTTACCTGTGACTGGACTCCTGGCAAACTAGGAAGTAATTACTCATACAACAAAAGAGAGACCCGAAAGGAATGACAATGACATGGGAGGGAGGGCGGAGGGAAGACACAAAAACTAAGCATACATACACACAAAACAACTGAGACCAAGAAAACCACATACTCCTGTCCCCCAAACAATATGCAGAATACTGGTCATATATCCTTAATGCCCAGACTATAGAGATATGTCACTTTCTCAAGTCCTCAAACTACTATTAAAGTTAAAGGGGGAGGCTTGTGATATCGTTTTCTGCCGCATCTCCTTAAGCAGGCAGACCAAGGAATGAGGACAAGGATGCGTTATAAATTTCTCTAAAGCTCTCTCAGTACCTAGCACTCAGTAATAATGTGTGATGAAATTGTAAGTACTACACAAACTTCCTGGCTTCTGAACATGGTCCCAACACAAAAAATGTGAAGACATTTCTTAAGATCCTTTAAAAACTAGAAGAAAAAACTTTAGATGAATTTGGAAAAGGTCTAGTCTCCAAGGTAACTACCAGCCCACCAAAACCAAAGCCTTTCTAGTAGCATAGTAGAAGCTCCATGACAATAATTCTCAACCTTTAGGAAGATAAAACACAATTCTTTTTTTAAAAAACAAATTCCCAATGCCCCACCCTACCCAGCAACGAAGACACCCTGGAAGCCCCTCAACAAGACACTCCAGGGCATGTCAAAATAAGCAATATATTCATCTAAAAGAATCATATAATCATGGAAGATGCTTGGTACCAAGAGTTTTTCTTAAGAGTCTCTTAAAAATTAGTTCAGAATAGACCTACAGTATTTTTTAAACTTTACACACAGTTAATTCAAAATTAGTTTTTTAAAAATTAAGCACACACTTTCACTCACTCCCAAATATCAAAAAAATGTGGCTGGGCTAGAAACTACACCAATTTTTAAAACTGCCAGCATTAAGCTCCTATTATTCTGAAAGGTTTTGCTAAGATGTTCAATACAGGGACACATTCTAATTCCTTGTTATGACTGGCCCAGCTCAAGTGGCTGCCAGGAGAGCAGGGCTTTATAGGCATTGTTCCATCCTCAGAAACTACATTAATGCTGGGGTGATAAAACAGATCTTCATATCTGTGTGCTGGGCTGAACAAAAAGTTAACTAGAAATGTAAGTGCTTAAAGTCACCAAAAGGAAAGCTCTACACTGACATTTTCTACCTACTTACCATTCATCTGTATTCACCTCACTAGACATTAACACACACCAAAGTTGCTCTCTGCTATTCAAATTGTGCTATTATGCTCAAGAGTAGATTAATAATATCCACCTTCCTTATTGTAAAATAAAATTACAACACTGGTCCCAACATGACATGTGGGGCCTCTTTCTACTTCTGCTGGCATATCAGCTTGCTCTATTGCACACATGGAAGAAAGCTTTGCTGGGTCGCCCTGCTATTTCTGGAGAGGGGGTTTAGAAAAGGCTGAAAACTGAAAAAAAAATAAATAAATAAAATAAGGGGGAAAAGGAGAGAACAACAAGACACATATAAACTTCACACCTGGTAACCTCTCATATCAGCTCTTTTTTACAGCATTCTGAGGGGAGAATGTCTTTTCTAAGCTGACACCACCAGCAATGAGGTTAGCAGGTGGGCCATGGAGCTCTTTGAAACAGCTCATAACATCCTATTAGTTTTCACAGCACCAAGCAACTTCTGCTGACCTCAAAGCATCTGAACAAATATAAGCAGGCAACAAGCAGGAAGAAATCTCTGCTCCCAATGGGGGCAAGTCTAAAATCCCAGGGAGAGGGGAAAAATGGTAAGATACCCTGATGGAAGCACATCTTGTAAAGGAACGAGAAGCTGTCTTGCAGCCAGGCATTAAGGAAGAGGAGGTCCAAGACAAGACTTCTCTATGTAAAATAAAGAAGACTTCAAGATGTAAATTTATAAGGAACAATCTAACATAATTCAAATGTTATTTGCAAACACAAAGAAAATCAAAAGAACTGAAGTCTTCAGAACTACTGCCTTTGTCTAGATATTTTAATTCCCATGGCTTTAGGAACTGCAGCATTAGAATCACAAACTCAAATACCCCCAAAGGCCAAGCAACAATGTATTCTGAAGTGAAATAAACCATGCTCCGTGTAAAGAGTGAACTGAATATGAGCTCAGTGTTGCTCCACCTTCACACATTTTCCAGAGACACAAAATATAGCTCTAGATCTTTACATGATATTTCCCAATGCCTAAATCAACAACTCACTACTTTTTTTAAAACACAGTTTAGGCCAAATAAAACAGCCCCAGAATATGCAGCCCATGGGGCCACCATTTGGGAACCATGGCAGAATCCACTTGTCAGTTGATACCCATTTCTCCCTTTCATCCTCTAATAGAGGCAACTGTCTTGATGACAGAAAATAATCTTCAGTGAATAAAATGTAACAAAATGTTTAAGAGCCAATGCAAAAGTGGAAGCTGAATAAGAAAAGAAAGGGACAAGTGCGTAGGTTATGCCTGACCCAGAATTGCCAGGCTAGAAGTAGAACTGGCACAGGGCTCTGAAGCACAGACAGGTGACTAAGGGACAGAGAGCTAGCAAGAGGTGTCACAGAGAGGAGAGGAAGGCTGTGGGTGGTTCAAGTTCTTTGCAGGGACAACAGCAAGGAAGGGATGAAAACCTAAAGCACTGATGACCTGGTATTTGGGAAAAGTCCATGAGTCATTCACAGCCATAGGCCAAAAAGGACCCCAAGGGTTTAAACAAAATAAGCCAGCAACCAGTTAAGTAGCACCTAGGGGAGAGAAAGTGGTGTTGAGCAAACTCATACAGAAATAGGCCTTACCTGGGAAGAGGTCATAAAAACTTGCTCACTCTATAATAAACTTTGTATATTTAAAATGTTCTAGATCGTTCTGCAATAAAGATGGGTGATCCTCGTGTCACCAAACGTACCTCCAGTAGAGCAGCAGCAACAGTGAAATAGAAAAAGCTCACTTTTGAAAAGCAGCTCAGAGGAAATTCAAGATCAAGTACAAACAGTTCCAGGAATATTTTCCCCACCTTACCCAATTCGGTGAATTTATTTTCAAACACACTGTTACTTATTTGCTTTGAGACATACCTCTTATACTTCTGATATGCACAAATGATGCCTAAAGTAAAAAAGTGTTAAACATCCTTTAAAAACTGAACAAGTGAGCAATTTCCAGTAACTTACCTGACAGGGCATCCATCAATGACTTTTCACTTGGGGTGGTAAAAAGGTATCGAAACCAACAGGGGAAAAATGTTATTTCAGTGTAAATTTCATTTTTTTTTTGATATATAGGAATAGATCTTTGATAAGAGATCAAACAAAATTCAAATCAAGAAGATATGGGCTGATTATTTTAATGTAAATGCTTCAATTTTAAAATTTGATTTCTCATTGAAAAAAGATGGAAAATTTAAATTAAGATATTTATATTCCTGGAATGTTAGCTGGCTAACTTCTCATAATTTCACATGTAATCTCTTAGCTTTATTTATATTTTCAAGAAAAAAATGCATTTTAGACTTCCCTTCCAAATACCATTGATATATTTATATCTATTTCCATATTGAAATGTTCAAAGTCACAATTCTCCCAAAACCTCCCTACAGTCTGGGAATTTTTCTCTGTGGCAGAAATACATATTGTATGATGGTATGTTATAAAGATGGTATGTTATAAAAACAATGGTTCTTAATAACACACTGAAGGCCAAATATATAAAACTCATCTACGGGGACCACCTATTACCACTTTTACAATTCAGGAAACACTGTCATTCCACTGCCAGAAATCTCATACTTCAATATGCTCATCTTCACCCCATCAATGAGGTGTGAGGTTTCACACTCAAAGAAAGGTTAAGAAACCAAGGACATAGGTAATTGAACCAAAACCAGATGACAGAAACTTCAGAATACCAGCCTAGTATTTTCCACCTGGCTCTGCTAAATTAAGAATTTCAACCGAAGCGACAAAATCTATTCAGGCAAGACAACTCAGTAGCTAAACTGGCAGCACTGAGTTCACAAGACCTTACGTGTATAATATTTGTTTACAAAATCAGAATGGATTTTAAAACAGCCTATGAGGAGACAAGGAAGCTTAGAGACTGCCTTGGATGAAAGCTAAAGGCCCACACCACTAACACAACAGCACACAAGAACCAATCTGAATGACTTCTCCCTGCTCTCACCAATGTAAGACAACTCCAATTTTCAAAGTCCTATTTCCTAAATAGAACCTTATTTTAATAGTCTTTCCTCCAGAGGGCAAGATGGTAGAAACTGTATGGAAATTTCTGGATATGGGACTTTCTCCTGGGAAAGAGGGCCCACAGCTTTCTTCAGATGCTCAAAGAGACTCAAAACTCCTCAATCTTAACAAGAAATTTCAATTTGACAGTGACCCCATGAAAAGGAAATACAGGAAAGCTGAGAACTCTGAAATAACTACTGCCCATATTCTCATAAGGAAATAAAATTAGTGAAAAGGAATACTGAGCTTGAAGTAAGTCTGACCACTGCTAACTAAATGCAAAACAAAATAAAATGAAAATCCATCCTGAAAGAACAGTTAATGGGTCTGATATTTGTGAAAATAGGGATTTTTGTGATATTCCATTAATATAGTCTTTAAAGCTGCTGAAATAATCTCCAGTAATGAATAGCCCACAACAACAAAAATTCTGGAGGAAAAGAAAAGCTAATCATATAGAATATAAATTTCCTTTTTATGAGACAGACTCCTTTTTTAAGTCAAGGAAAAAGGCCAGTATAAATCTATCACTATTAGATTAAACAAGGGAAAAATATACAGAAACCTCAACCTAGTAGTTCAAAACTTATCTGATACTAAAACAAAACCTTCATGTTTTTAAAAAAAATCTAACATTCTACTATAACCGTCTCATGATAAATAAGTCTATTGAGAAAAATCATCCAGTTTTTTCAAATAATTTCTAAAAGTGGGAAAGAGGGTCTTGCCTGTCAAACCTTCTTTGCTATTCATTTTAAGTCAGAAACTGACAAAACAAATAAGTAACATAGACAAGTACTAGGAAAGTGCAAGCTTTTTTTAAAAAAAAAAAAAAAACATAAAACACAATTACTTGCAATTAATAGGGCAACCTTCAAATTGGTTTGGCTTTAACCCCATGCTACCTATTCCTATGACCTTCTCGGTTATTTTACTCCTATTCCACTCCTTGCCAAAGCACCTATCCCTCTCCTCCTCATAAACCCTGCTTACAAGGAAAACCCTTAACTGTCATCACACAAAACTACAGAGCTACATTCGAAAGGGAAACATACAGCTAAGAATATTAATGAAATTGATACATTCAACACCAAACTCATATCTCTGAGAAAATAACACCTTTACCAAAAACAGATATTTTTATGTAGACTAATCTCGGGAAACTTAGCATTGGTAATTGCGGGGATGATGGCTATGAAAATGCACCTAGCCCAGTGTTACAGAGGAGGAGCCTTTTGTTTTGTTTTATACGATGGACTACAAGGCTATTGATATAGAAAGTCATCTCCCCGTTAAAAAAAAAAAAGTTCTCCTTTGACCTTACTAAAATTAAAGTCATGATATACCCCATGAATGCTAAAAGCCAAATCTGTTCATTTCCTGTTAGTGAAAATTTTCCTAAATACACCATAAAACCTCTGTAGGATTTTACTAGACACTAATTTCTATTTTTAATTCAGATTTCAAGTTACCAAACCTACTTAAACCGTAAAAAAAAATGTATATTTTAACACACAAAAGTCCTAAAACAAATTATTGCCTTTCAAGCTTAAGCTCCTTCTGTTTCCACTTAGCACTTGAAATCAAAGAAAAATCGACAAGCGCTGCAAACCAACCAGTATCTAGAATCAAATAAATAGATGATAAATGTTCTTCCCAAATTAGAAACAAAACAATGGATTTGGCATTAGAGTACACAGCACGTGGGTTCCGTGAGTAGCAAGAACCAGTGAAGACTGCCACATCAGTAAAATGAAATTGGCCAAAGCAAGTAAACATTCTATGCATCTAATGTCCTCCACAGAGTTAATTCAAGAGTTGGGTGTGGCATCACTAGTGCACAGAGCCTTGGATTTCCAACAGTTCTATAATATAGTATTAGCATAAAGCAGCAATGCTGCCAGCTAAATATTAACAATCGAGAAAACCTCTAACCAGGCAGGATAAGCTACATAATCTGTGGGTCACAGTACAAAATCAAAGTACCGGCCCCCTTGTTCAAAAATCAAGAATTTCAATGGGGAGGCATTATGGTCGTGCCCATTCAGTGGCCCTGCCTCCAACCAAATACCCATGCTTAAAAAAGAGAAAGAAAAAACACAACATCATCAACACTTTAATGTGGTAGCTTACTATGATTATTGGCCCATTCAGCTGATCTTCCAAAGAATCAGAAACAGCTGGGGAGGACTGCTATGGGCAGGTTTTCCACAGGGTGGCACACCATCCAGGCCCCATACCATCTCACCTATAGAGCCCCTCCCAATGCCATCAAAAAAATTAACCTGACCAGGCTAAACACCATGGATCTCCAACCTCCCTTACTTCCAAATAAATATTATCCGTGACAAAGGTGGCAACAAGAATGTAATAATGTGGTAGATTTTTAAAGGTTTCAAATGAGAGCAAAAGAACTGACCCTACCATGCAGACCAAGCCATCAAAAAGGTGAAGGTAAAGTCACACTTGATAAGATGCTATTTAGGAGTACCCAGCTCTTTGGGGACAAAGAATATGAAGAGTAATTTGCCACTGTGGTGATCTTGCGCCATGCTGATGCCTGAAAAGCATCATAAATTAAAAAAAAATTTTTTTTCTTCCAATCAAATTAAGAGGAAAAGGTTGATCCCAGCCTAGAAGCTGGGGTATTCTGGATGGTTCTGTTGTGTCCTTAAAGAGAACTTGGGACTTCCTTCTAGAAGAGAAGAGAAAGAGACGTTTGAGAGGGCAAAGCAGTATTTTTTTTTTAATTAAAATAACATCAACAGGAAAAGCACAGAAGGCTAGAATGGCTGAAAGTGGCAACAAGGATCCAGCCAGGAACACCTGTCCGATAAAAAGAACCAAAAGCTGGATTAAGAAATGAGGAAGTAGAAATGCCACTTAGGGCATTGTTCTTCAGTAACCAGCTGGGAGCTGAGTCTTAACTAAAAGCACTGAACCAGACAGAGAAGGACCTCACTCCTCTGGTGAAGAAGCATTAACCAGAACCAACCAACCAAAAAACCAAAACCAAAAAAGGAACTCTAACAACCAATACATTCTGAGCCTAGAAAAGGAAAATAAGGTAGGAAATAACAGACAGGCCTGGCGGACACTGACCAGTTTTGGGTACCTGTTCTATTCTAGGAGCGTATCCTAAAACTATAATTCTCTTAAACCACGGGGAAAGAGTGTGTGCAGCTTAAACAGCTGACCTGACATATTTCTAAGAGCAAACAAGACACAGTGAAGGAAACACTTAAAGACCGTGGGGTGGGGGGGGGCCTTAAACGCCTAAGGCTGGGTCTTTGAAGAGAAAACAAAAAACCTTACTCCCCCGAAAGGTGGCAGCACAAAGTTACCCGAAAGGGCATTAAGGGGCCAGTTTTGAGCACACAAACACAAGAACATTCTCTCAAGAAAGAAAAGAAAGTAGAGGAAGCATAGAAAATTGGATGTAACGTGTTTCTTCAAAATCTAATTTTCCCCACCGCACCCCAGCCATGATCTTCCAGAAATGTTTTCCTCTTTCCCCCTCTACTCTCTCCCCCATTTCCAAGAGAACTTTCTCTAAGTATGTACCCCACACACACCTGAACAGTGTTAAACCAACATTCCTACAAACGTGTTATGAAGAACAGCTCAAAACCAAAGGCAGTAACTTTGCAATTCCTCCATCAAGAGTCACCTATTTCTAGAACCAAAGGTCCAGATGAGAAAGTAGATCCAGGAAAGCTTTTCCACACGCTTACCAAAATGGAGACTCCAGGTCAGCTTCCGCAAGAAAAAGCAGCCTTAGCACAAATGAAAAATTCAGACGACTCTGGGGGAAACGATTCTTGACAATGTTGTCTTCAAGGGCAACTGAACAGTATTTCAAACAAACCGATTTTATTTAAAAGGATGGGGAAATTACACCCCAACTGGTATTATAGTTTTTAAATGGACTTAATTGCCGTTAAGTTTGGGGCTGAGCTACATTTTTACGAAGACAATTATTATGGGTAGGTCCACAAAAATATTAAGTTTTAAAAAGCTCTTTGTCCTTGCCAGACATACTTCGTTTGGCATTAAACACCATCCTTTGAGGAAGGAATAAAGGAGAGTAGATAGCCGGTTACAAGCCCTCCTTTCCTCACATTTTCAGAAAACATAGACGATAGGAGATGAACATTTTACCGTAAAG